>NC_060267.1:26817265-26937352 GCF_021613505.1 Equus quagga | reverse complement strand
TCGCCCCGCCCGCGCTCGGCGGGCACTGCCTGGCGCTGCCGGGCAGGGAGGCGCGGGGAGGACGCGGCCGCGGGCTGCCCGCCCGGGGCACGAGCCCTGCGCCCCGGCAGGCTCTTCGGGTGAATGCAGCCGCCAGGGCTCGCCCTGCTGCCTGTGTCTTTCTTACAAGGCAGCTCGATTCACCAGCGCAGCCGGGAACCAGCCAGCTGCCACTCCGCTTCGGCTTTGTTCCCCCCTTCCTTCGCCCTAGTGTCCTCTCTCCAGCTTGGACTTTGACCCCCTTCCCCAGCCCCCGGCCGAACGCCCTCCCTCCCGGGAGTCGGTCATTCGTGCTCCACCGGCTCGCCGGTTTGGCCCCTGTCTTCATCGCCCATTGCTCAGCCCGAGTGCGCTGTGGAAATGATTGACTCTGGGATTTCTGAATGCGTTTCTGTGAAATCCTTTGTACACTGGCAAATGAAGTGCACCCCGGTCCTGCCGAGTGTTCCCAGAACTGAGTATCCCCCAAGACCTGCTGTGTAGTGAATCCTTCTGAACTGAGTGACTTTCCCTTCTGGCCTTCAAAAAGCGCCTCCCAATCCCGGGATTCTATCGCCATGGGCCCATTGTGGTTTCTGCTTGTGACTATTGTGCTCCCACATGCCTTTAGCTGGCTCTGTGGAAACAGCCTTTATTCGCTTTGCCACAGAGAATCTTTTGTGGGCAGCCCCATGCGTTTCTCCAAATAAACATGTGGGTTCATACAAAACAGTATAATAGATAAAATGGCACCATGCAAATAAAGGCACTGCCCCAAGTACCTGCAGTTTTAATCGCGCACCTAATCGTCCTAATCAGCCGGGATGCAGCAGCCTGCGTCAGAGGAGGCAGCAGGCTTTGGGACAAACCAGCAGTGTTTAATCTTAAGAGAAGGCCCATGTAGTGTATATAATTATAGATAGTTTAAAACTGATTCTGTCCCTTAACCTCGAGACCCCCGAGTCTTAACAGACGCATAACTAACTGGGAGATAAAAAGGGCAGAGATAGTAAGTATCCTCCTATAGTCCAAGTGGTGGCAAAGCTGTCCTCTGGCTGCCCTCTGTGGAGCCTCTCCCCTGCCCTCCCGCCCCCCAGCATCATCTGTCAACACTTCAAAGCACCATTTCCTCCTGCCCTGGCAGTCCCACAGCCGGATCTGAACTGGCCACCTTGCTACTTGGATTGGTAAAAGTTTCAGGGGAGGCAAGTCAAGCCAAGCAAATTTAGCAAAAGAACTAAGAAGAAAGACGGATCATTTAAGACTTTTTTTTTTTTTTAAATCTCATTTAAAATAGCTCCAGGCTGGCCCTGTGGCCCAGTGGTTAAATTCTCATGCTCCACTTAGGCAGCCCAGGGTTTCTCTGGTTCAGATCCTGGGCACCGACATGGCACCGCTCGTCAGGCCACGTTGAGGCGGCATCCCACATGCTACAAGTAGAAGGACCCAGAACTAAAAATACACAACCATGTGCTGGGGGGATTTGGGGAGAAAAAAAGCAGAAAAAAAAAAAAAAGATTGGCAACAGTTATTAGCTCAGGTGCCAATCTAAAATAAATAAATAAAATAAAATAGCTCCAGTACATATATATCTCAGTAGGAGCTGTCACAAACACAAATGTCACTAGGAGCCTGGCAGGTAACTTAAGTGAATGGAGCAGGCAGGGTGAGGACTGTGATAAAATAGAAAACACAGGCCCCTTACAAAGGCAGTGGCCATCCTCAGCTCTGGCCTGGGATGCAGACCCAGTGCTGCCAAGCTTTTTGTTTGCTTGTATGTCTGTTACTTCTCAAGAGACAGAGAAAAAATCAGACCTTTATGGAAAAACTCTTTAATTTTATAAACATCAACAACTAATTCAACGCCATATTTATATATACCATGCAAACCAATTAAAATGTGTTTCAGGCCAACTTCAGTCCCAAGCCATGAGGCTGGAACTTTCGGACCAACATTAGCACCAATAGTAGCTGTGGCTTTGGATACAGATTGCACGTGGTTTCAGGAAGAGGCAGTGTAAGAATTCAAATTCCCGTTGACAACTGAGTAATTTTCTCCTAAATTTCAAAATTTGTAAATTAACGATCTGTTTTGTATTTACTTCAAATTCCTTTATAGCTGCTATAACATCTTTCCTTATGGCTCCTCTAATTAATTAATTATCTGAAGTTAAAGAATCCTCTAAGAGAAGAGCTTTTAACAGAAGAGTGGTTTAAATCCTATGCCAGTTATTCACTCAATAAATATTTAGTAAATGATGGCTATGTGCACACAATGCCGGACCCTAGCCATATGGAGAAGATTAAGACTGTCATGTCTCTAAGGAGCTTAAAATCTAGTTCAGGGAGACAAATTTCAAAATCCATAAGTGCAGTCATTGAAAATATGACAGGAGTATGGTGAATTCTACCTGACAGGCTGAGGAATTCTTCAGGTATAGACCACTCAGGGAGTCCTCTTTTGCCCCCACACTGCAGGAAGAGTGATCTTTTAAAACGCAAGTCATTTATGTTAGTCCCCTGCCTGAAACCTTCCAATGGCTACCTAACAGAAATAGAATAAATTCTTCTAGACTTTAAGGCCCTTCACACTCTGGGCTCTCCGAACTCTAACCTTATCTCTTGCCATTCCAAGTCTTAAGCACTACTTTTTGGTGATACTGGCCATCATTCTATTTCTTAAACATATAAAGTTCTTTCCTGCCTTAGGGCCTTTGCACTAGCTATCCCCTCTCCCCAGAATGTCCTTTCCCCAGATCGTCCCATGGTTGGCTCCTTTTAGTCTTTTTGGTCTTAGCCTAAATGCTGTCTCCTCAGAGGGACTTCTCCTGATCGTTCAATCTGAAATAGCACCCCCACAAGGGCCAGCTACATGATTCGCATGGCCCAGTGCAAAATGAAGATGCAGGCTGTCTTGTTAGAAAAGCAATATAAAGATACTGTTAAAGATGCTAATATATAAAGCTTTTCCTTTCTTCTGAGCTCTCTCACTCAACTTGTCATGGTGTTTTTATTTGCCTTGTTGTTAGTGCCGTGGAGTTGATTCTGACTCCCAGCAACCCTGTATACAGCAGAGTGGAAGCCTGCCCAGTCTTTTTGCTCCATCCTCTCACCTTCCAGTGCTGTGTTAGACAATGCTCCGATGCTATTCATAGGGTTTTCGTGGCCAGTTCTTTTGGAGGTGGGTGGCCAGGTCCTTCTTCCTAGTCTGTCGAGTCTGGAAGCAGCACTGAAACCTGTCCACCATGGATGACCCTGCTGGTATTTGAAATACCCATGGCGTAGCTTTCAGCATCACAGCAACACACAGCCACCACAGGCTGACAACCAACAGACAGGTGTGTAGTCCCCTAATGGGGAACAAACCCCGGCTGCAGCAGTGAGAGCACCAAATTTTAACCACTAGACCACCAGTGCTAGCTTTTTATTTGCTATTTAATGTCATTTTCCATAAAGAAAAATTAAAATTTTTAATTATTAGCACTAATTTTACCGTTCATCTTATATTGTGTGATTCCAGTTTTAAGTATGAGTTGAAGAACATTTAACTCATGTGTAGAATTACTGAAATTACACAACTCCTATTGTGTATTTCATACACTTGTGTGAATTTCGTTCTTAAGTGAACCGTGGAAACATTGTACAAAACTAACTCAACTGTTTTTATCTCGCTCTTTTTTTTTTTTTAAGGTTGTCACCTGAGCTAACATCTGTTGCCAATCTTTTTTTTTCCTTCTTCTTCTTCTTCTCCCCAAACCCCCCAGTACCTAGTTGTATACTCTAGTTGTAGGTCCTTCTGGTTGTGGTATGTGGGATGCCACCTCAGCATGGCTTGATGATCCGGTGCCATGTCCACACCCAGAATCCAAACTGGCAAAACCCTGGGCCACCAAAGCCGATCACTCAAACTCAACCACTCAGCCCCCAGGCCGGCTCTTATCTCACTCTAGATACATCTACATTCCACTAACACTTTCTACCTTTGGCTTACAGATGGGTAAGGAAGAACTGAAAGGAAGAGTACCTTTCTCTGTCTTTACCTTTCCCTTTACATCATTTTCAGAGTTGGTGGTTGGCAGCTACAGGAAAGTATTGAGTAAGAAAGAAGATAGGTTCTTTGGTCCTTGTGTTCCTTAGAATGCCATTTCCAGGGCCTGTCCAATGGCATAGCAGTTAAGTTCACATGTTCCTCTTTGGCAGCCTGAGGTTTGCTGATTTGGATCCTGAAAAAGAATGCTGAAGCAAGTCCTGGTTTGAGAGAAGCATGAATTCTTTTTTTTTTTTTTTTTTTGAGGAAGATCAGCGCTGAGCTAACATCTGCTGCCAATCCTCCTCTTTTTGCTGAGGAAGACTGGCCCTGAGCTAACATCCATGCCCATCTTCCTTTACTTTATATGTGGGACGCCTGCCACAGCATGGCTTGCCAAGTGGTGCCATGTCTGCACCCGGGATCCGAACCAGCCAACCCTGGGCCGCCAGAGCGGAACGTGTGCAATTAACCGCTGCACCATGGGGCTGGCCTCTAGAAGCATGAATTCTTAAGGTGTCAGCATCCTACCTTAGTTAGTTGTAGACGTAACACATTTACCTCATATTCGTACTGACTTAGAATCTCACTGAACTCCCATACGTCATGGGTCAATCAGAATTCTATGCTCACAGGGTATCACAAAAGCTATCTGAGAATGGTGTGACAAGGAATGGTGGACATGGCTATTGCACATATGTCCTCTGCTTACCCACATGCTCCAATGTTTTTTCAGACCTCCCTTACAAAACGCAAATCCAAAGACAAAATTATTAAGAACTTCAAGAAAGTGATAGAAGAGCATTAAACCAAGAGTTGGGCCCCTCTCAGCACAGAGCCCTGTGTGACAGCACTGACCACTCGCCCATGGAGCCAGCACTGTATCCCGTTACTCACTACCACATCACTACTTTATTTCTTCATAGCCCTTATCGCTAGCTGATATTTTCCTGTTTTTTGTGGGTCTCTCTCCCTCCATTTGAGTATGAGCTCCAAGATCGCTTCTGTTTTATTCACTGACCTATCTGTAGCTCCCATGACAATATCTGACACATAGCAGCGGTCATTAAATATTAGCTGAATGACTAAGTGACTTTGGCCAAGATCTGAGACCTTTCTAAGTCTCAACTTCTTAGATGTAAGTAATGTATTTTCCACCTTGTAGAGTTGTTTTGGAGCTTGAGAGCTTTGCTTATCATATGTTAATCACAGCACTAACTTACAATAAGTACACAATGAAACTAATTTTAATGTGATTGTCTTTGTGAATACAAAGTGTTTTAAAAAGCAGGTACGGATTCTGTAGCTGCACCTGTCTGTGTTTGGAAGAAAGATACATTCTCGCACACCCTAAACAGGCAGCCAAAAAGAAGCTACAGCATGTGTTAGAGCAGCTATCTCACCAGTTGTTTCCCTCTAGGCCATCTACCCTGTGTTTTTCTGGTTTCCACATTCTAATCAGTGATTGAAAGCTATTTGCCTCTTCCTTTTTTGCTTCTAGCAGAAAGATTAAAAGAAAAAGTTCTGATTACAACTCTATGTGCAAACAACTGGCTTTAGAAGAGCATGCCTAGACAACCATCTCCTCAGAAAGCTTTCTGAAAAAAATCTTGAGGAAACTAACCCGTAATACCACAACAAGAAACACTAATTTTCCTTCACTGATTCTTTTTGTTTTATGCATTTTCCCCGTTAATAACAATGGAAAGCATGCATAGCATTCTTCCATCACGCCAGTGCAGGGTGCTAAGTGACTCACATGCATTATTTCACTTAATTCTCTCAATGACTCTAGAAGGTAGGTACAATTAGTATCTCCAATTTACGTATGAGGAAACAGAAGCCTTCCCAACAATCTCTAACTGTTAAAATCTTATCTATATTTCAGGCCCAACTCAAAAGTCACCTTTTATTTTTTTGGAGATTGGCACCTGAGCTAACATCTGTTACCAATCTTTCTTTTCTTTTTTTTTCTTCTTCTTCTCCCCAAAGCCCCCCAGTACACAATTGTATATTCTAGTTGTGAGTGCCTCTGGTTGTGCCATTTGGGACACCCCATCAGCATGGCCTGATGAGCAGTGCCATGTCCTTGCCCAGGATCAGAACCAACGAAACCCTGGGCCGCCAAAGCAGAGAGCGTGAACCTAACCACTCGGCCACAGGGCTGGTCCCCCCCAAAATCGCCTTTCTTTAAACTTTTCCTGATTTCACTCCTCCTCTGGACCAGATGTCTGATTTTTTCTTCTGCCAAATCTCTGTTATATTTCATTTATATCTTTGTTATTGTTGTGATGATCGCTTTTTAACACTTCAATTAGATCGTAACTTCCTAAAGGGCAGAATTTGTGGAAAACTTAAGAGCACAGCCAATACGTACTTGTTGATTAAATCGGTGATTCCCAGAAGAAGGACATGCTATGATTTGATTTCAACACAAAACAAGTTTTCACCGTGGATCATCTGCTGCTCACTGGTTATAGTTCTCCGAGAGACTATTTCCAGACCACAGTGTCTATTAAAGATGGCAGCCAAACTATCAGGAAGGAAACCAGAGCACCTGAAATTCTGTAAACCAGCAAATGTGAGCAAGACTCCTATGATTTTGGAGATGGAAGACATTTTACAATTCTAGTCCACCCTTTTCATTTTACAGATAAGGAAACAGAGTTCCTGAGAGGAGAATTGACCGCCACACCAGTCCCAACTCTCCCCAGTCCACACACATATTGCACAGTAAATTGGTGGCAGAGCTAAATTAAAATCCAGGTATCTTTTTTTTTTGAGGAAGATTAGCCCTGAGCTAACTACTGCCAATCCCCCTCTTTTTGCTGAGGAGGACTGGCCCTGAGCTAACATCCATGCCCATCTTCCTTCACTTTATATGTGGGACGCCTACCACAGCATGGCTTTTACCAAGCGGTACCATGTCCACATCCGGGATCCAAACCGGCGAACCCCGGGCTGCCGAGAAACAGAACATGCGAACTTAACCGCTGCACCACCAGGCTGGCCCTGAATCCAGGTATCTTGACTCCTCGTTCTGAGCTCTTTGTTCTTCACTGATAGTTTCACTATACATTTGATTCCTTGGGCTTAGAAAATCTCAGCCTACACTGCAGGTGTTTGCATATAAAGAATATATAACTGAAAATAACACAGGTGACCTTAAATACTTATAGTAGTAGCTTACCTTATGATAAAAGCAGTCTGTTAACATCTTGTAAATTTATTTTTTAATGACTCATAACTTGACTAGAAAATCAAACTATATGCATTTCCTTCACATGTTTTCATTGACATCTGTTTTGAATATTGGTAGGAGTTATTTCTGGGTAGAAAGTAAGGATGCGAGGAGTTTTCTTTTTCCATTTTGTATCTTTTTATATTGCTTGAATTTTTTAAAACAACATAAATCGTCTTTACAAAAACAGTGAAATTATTCTTCTAAGAAAAAATGGCAAGTATCTCAACTCTTTATTAAGAATAAACATTTAGATAAAAGTTAAATTTCATTGTTCATGCTTAAAATTAGAGTTTGAAATCTAAAATTGCATTTAAGTTCTTGGACCTGAGTTCCAAATCTAAGGGAAATTCAAAGAATAAAGACTTCTTCTTTTCAGTGCTTTGGACTTTTGTTGAGTTTGCAGCATATGCATATTGCACACAGCTTGATTACCCCGAAGTACTGGCCCAGTTAATTGCATTCAAATGCAAATTACAGCTATTAAATCATCCTGGTCTTGAGCCAACATCTTAAGCCAAGTTCACAAGAGGAGTGTGTTTTTTTCTAACTGTGCAAGTCTGAACTTGATAAGCAGTTTGGGATAGCCATTCATTAGAACCTCATTCTTTCTGGCCTTTAATTTTGAAATATTATAAAAGTGTCTCACCGGAAGATAATTTTATTAGTTATTTTTAATTGAGGATGTTTCACCATTTGCTTTCCTTTTATGTATTCATCAGTACTACCATTCTTTTTCCATATCTGTTGATTGAAATTTTTGCCTTCATTGTTAAGTTCTCATGGCTCTTGATACCCTGAAATCAAAAGATTAATGAGGCTCTGGGTTTTTCATTCTTATTCTATTTTAGAAAACTTATAGCAATTAAAAATACAAAGTTAAAGTTAATTATAATTTATAATTATATGATAAATATTTCAGCAACTTCTGCAATGAACACATGCTTAGATTTACCTCCCCTCAAAAAAAAAAAAAAAAAGTGGCAGTAAAGAAGAGGATAACAAAGCCTTGACATCTAGAACCCTCAGTTTTCCTTATACAGATGTCCATTTGGTAGAATCGGTGCTCTGTAAGCGAAAAACACAAAGGTTACGTTTGTAAGATACTTTACATAAATCAGTATTGATGGGGTTCAGGGCAGGCCGTCCCAAGATGCGCCACTCTGGTATGTGGATTATTTTGAGCTGAAGACAATAAAGGCTCAGACTCTGGAATAACATCCAACTTTTCCCCGCCAAACTGCCTAAAAGAAATTTAAAATAAAGCCCTGTCCCCAGGACAGGCCATCACCATAGATAACTCTGGGTATTCGGTAGACTGGGAGGATGCCTCCTAAGCCCACTCTTATCAGAGTTCTATTTACCAAATGTCTGCTTTTCCATCTCCATGTGAGTTGCCTTCCTCCGCTTTGAAGCCCCAAATCACTACGCCAAACGTCCTCCTTGTCTATAGCTGAAGATACCTAAACAGGCAGCCTCGGCCAGTTGGCTGAGTTACTCACTTTCTTCTGAGTTTCTCTCATGTATACATGCTATTAAACTTTGTTTGATTTTCTTCTGCTAACTTGCCTTTTTAATTATTTGGCCAGCCATAAGAACCTTAAAGAAAAGGAGAAGAAATTCTTCCACTTCACCAACAGTTTACAACTTGGCTCTCCTTTTCTTGATCTGATTGAGAACAGTTATTTTGATGCGGGCTCAGTGAACCGAGGAGTCAAAAGAAAGGTTTCTTGGACTCTCAAGTTCTGGTAGTAGTGCTCTTTTATTCTGAGAATAGCACGGAGTAGCATGGGGACAGGATCCATGGGCAGTGAAGAGCTGCAGCATTGGGACAGGACCCATGGGCGGTGAAGAGCTGCAATGAGTTGAGGGTAGGGCTAAATTTATAAGGCATAGGTATGTGAGTTATTTCTTTACAAGACAAAGGAAAAGATCACATTAAAAACTGTTTAAAATAGTATCAGTGCAGGTGGGGTCTGGTTATCAGGTGGTCATATAACTTTGGATAGAAATCAGGTTGAATCAGGTCAGGACGTGTCCTATACTTCCTGGAGGGTGATATAGATCGGCATGCAGGCCAGTACACCTTGTGCTTCTCTCCCTGGGGCAGCCTTGATCCACATCAATTTCACAGTAGACTCCACCAAGAAAGGTCTTCCAGACAGAAGAAACTGATTAACATTTGTACTTATTTTATGATCCCAAGCCACTCCTCTAATTTTTGCAGAAGTGCAAAGGGAAAAACCATTTCTGATAGTAAAATTGTTGTTAAACTCCTTTTTTAGCCCAAATACCTTTCAAAATGACTATTTAAAGGACTTCTCTCTACTTCTGACATTGACCATAGAGACAAAAACAGAGCTATGGACACAATAAGATGTCAATGGGCAGTAAATTAGTGACAAGATAATAGCAGCACCTAAACACAGTTGCTTATGTTTATATCCAAAAGAAGAAAGTGTGTTTCAATGCCAATGACAAATAAGGTGGGTAGAATCTTGAAAGCAGAGGAGTTTAGATTGATAAAGTAAAATTTAGGAAACCATTTAAACCTTGTAAGTATAAGAGTGATCAGAAAGAGGCAGTATTGAAAACTATTTAAAGTAAAATAAAATTTCAAAAAGGATAATGAGTCAGGTCCAAGTTTGTGAGATGAAATCAGGAGACTCAGTCAGGCAACCATATCATACTAATTTATTATGACAAGATAAGGGCCTAAACTGTTAGTGCCCAAGAGGAGGGTCATCTGCCGGCCACAAGACATGCCAATAGTCAAGAGTCAAGGAGGTAGAATGGAACTTTTTATTACAGCTTGCTAGCAAGAGGGAAGCTGGCAGACTCATGTCCGAAAGAAGCATCTTACAGAATAGACTATAAGCCAGTTATATAAGGGGCTGGTCTCTGAGTTGGGGAGGGAGCTGGTCCCTGGGTAGGGGCATCTATCTGATCTCTGGGTGTGAGCAGACATCTGGTCTTAGTTCCTAATAGTCTTTCATTTTACTGGATGTGCCTCAGAGACTGGAGCAATGCTCTATACCCCGATCTTTCAGTTGTCCTTGACGATGATTATCAGCATAGACTCTGGCCCGGGGCTCATCACATTCCTAAGGAACTCAAAAGAATAAAGTTCTCAAATTATAGCAGCTGAGAGGGACCATAAAATCTACAGAGCATGTCTGGGTTAGTTAATCAGAGGTCATTCAAAGTTGCAGTATGGTTTCTTTTCTACAATATGGCTTCCCTTATGTCAACTTGTGTTGAGCCGGTATCACAACTAAGCATCTTAGAGGCCTGCCCAGTGGCGCAGCGGTTAAGTGTGCACATTCTGCTTCAGTGGCCCAGGGTTTGCCGGTTTGGATCCCAGGTGCAGACATGGCACCGCTTGGCAAGCCATGCTGTGGTAGGCGTCCCACATATGAAGTAGAGGAAGATGGGCACGGATGTTAGCTCAGGCCAGCCTTCCTCAGCAAAAAGAGGAGGATTGGCAGCAGATGTTAGCTCAGGGCTGATCTTCCTTCGAAAAAAAACTAGGCATTTTACTAGACTATGGTGAAAATGGAGAAGTAGAACTTATAAATGAAAGACATTCTTAAGGGAGAATTAACAGGATTTGGCAATATGGGAGAAGAATAGGGGATTAAGGTATTAAGCTTCCTGTCATTGAAAATATCCAAGCACGGGCTAGAAAACCACTAGTTGAAGACACATCCAAAAAGATGCCAGCTTCAGCTGGAGAGAATAAGCAGGAGATGTAAACTAAAGGGTCTCAGAGTGTCCTTCCAATCAGAGATTATGAATTTATGAAGTGGTTTTTTAAAATATCCCTAAATCCAGGCAATTGAGAGAATAGTGTTACTAGCTGAAACAGGCACATTGGGTGGAAGGAAGGGAGAGTTCATTTGGTAGAATATAGAGGAAAGAGAAAGTGAGTAAATGGTAGAAGAGAAACTTGGATTGAAGCAAGATGACAATAATAAAGAGAGAGACAACGTCAAAGGGTGGTTAGAGCAGGAAGAACCAAAGGGAATGAGGACAGAGAAAGAATCGCTGATCTATCAGATCCATGCCGCTGATTGTCACCATAGACAGTAGTTTCAATAGCACGCAGGGAAGAAAAGCTGTGTCCAGGGAACTAAGAATTGGTGGTAGGAATGCAAGGGGACAGTTTACTCCACTGAGGAGTTCATAATAAAGATAAAAAGTGTTCAATCTAAATTCGATTTCCATTTGTAAGTCATTAAATCAATTCAATAAGTGTTTTAGAGCCTCAATGACACCACACGTAACACTACTTTCATTAGCTTATCCCCTTTCTACTCCTTATTTCTTTGGCCAAATTTTACCCAGTCTTAAAAGTATTCTTAGCCTCTTTTCTTTATGCCCTCGCACCTAGATTAGACCAAGGACTCCTTTTATATACGCACATTGTACATGGGCATAATTAAGATGATTAATTTTCTTTGAATTTACCTGTTTAAAGATGTCTTTCCCCATTTAAGTGTAAGCTCTTTAGAAGTAGATACGATGTCTTATTCACTATAATTGCATCTCCCAACACAATGCGTATCATTTGATACTCAGTAAATGTTCATGGATGACTAAAAATCCCTCTTCTTTGTCCTTGAATTCCAAATAGCAATTAAGAATTGAATGTGCTCTTCTTTTGCTGAGATACTCTCCACTTTTAGACCACGAATTCAGGGGACTGTATTTTGGACTTCTTTGCAGACCTTCATTTCCCAAACTGTAAATTTTGAAACTCCCAAATCTTGGTCCAAGATTCTCTTTACTTTTTTGTACTTTCTCCCACTGCTTAAATTCAACCCATAAAGTGATTACTCCCCATTTATTCAATAACCATGTTCTGAGTGTCTACAATGTACAAAACACTGTTTTAGGCACTGGAAATACAGCAGAAAACAAAATTGACACAAACTTTTGTCCTCCTGGAGCTTGATTTTTTTTTTTTTTTGAGGAAGATTAGCCCTGAGCTATCTACTGCCAATTCTCCTTTTTTGCTGAGGAAGACTGGCCCTGAGCTAACATCTGTGCCCATCTTCCGCTACTGTATATGTATAGCATAGCTTTTGCCAAGCGGTGCCATGTCCGCACCTGGGATCCAAACCGGCGAACCCCAGGCTGCAGAGAAGCAGAATGTGCGACCTTAACCGCTGTGCCACCCGGCCAGCCCTGGAGCTTGATTTTTTCAGAGAGAAAGACAATAAGAAATATAAGTAAAATGTAATACATGTTTAGTGATGATTAATGCTATAGAAAAAAAGAAGTATACAGAATGCTCAGGTGGTGGGAGTGTTTTGTATTTTAAAGAAAATAATCAGAAAGGGTCTCAATGAGAATATGATATTGAATAAAGACCTGAAAGAAGTGAAGGAATGAGCCATGGGGAAACTAGAGGAATAGCATCCCTGGCACAGGGAACAGCAGACACAAAGACCTTCAGATGAAAACATGTCTGACCCTGTGTAAGGAAAAACAAAGTGGCCAATATGGCTGGTCAGAGAGGTTAGAAAGGCGAAGGATGGGGTAGTACAGGGAAGAAAAGTCCAGGTGATCATCAGATTATCAAAGAAGGTAGACCTTGTATGCCATTGAAATTGGTGAGTGAGATAGGATGCCATTGGATCATCTTGAGCTAAGTAGTGACATAGCTGACTGTGTTTTAATGGTGTCACTCCCACCATGGGGTCGAAAATAAACTGAGGGAAGCTAGGGATGGAATGAGGGAGATGGTTAGGTGGCTACTGCCATAATCTAGGCAGAAGATGATCTGACTGGTAGCAATAACGGTAGTGAGAAGTGGTCAAGTTCTGGAGATCGATACACACACACCCACACATAGGAGTGTATGCGTCTTTATTCACTTATATTTAAATTTTCATTGAAATAATTTTAGACTTACAAAGAGTTGCAAAGTAGAACAGAGAGTTCTCATATGCTCTGCTCCCCTAATATAACAACTTATATAAATGTACTATAATTATCAAACCAGAACATCAACATTAGTTCACATGATATCCTTGTTCTGTGCCAGGGGATCTAATCCAGGATTCCACATTGCATTACTATCATGTCCTGTTAGTCTTTAATCTATGATGATTCCTTTGTCTTCAAGATCTTGACACTTTTGAAGAGTACTGGCCATTTATTTTGTAGAATGTTTCTCAGTTGGGTATGTCTGATGTTTTCTCAAGATTTGATTGCAGTTATACATTTTTGGGAAGAATACCAGAGAAGCAATGTTGTGCCCTTCTTAGTGCATCGTATCCGAGATACATGATGCCAATTTGTCTTCTCACCAGATATATTATTCAGCTTGGGCTGCCCTAACAAAATGTCATAGACTGGATAGCTTAAACAGCAGATATTTATTTTTTCACAGTTCCAGAGGCTAAAGTCCCAGATAGAGGTCTGGCAGTCTCGGTTTCTGATGAGAGCTCTCTTCCTGGTTTGCAGATGGCTGCCTTCTTGCTGTGTCCTCTCATGGTAGAGAGAAAACTCTCTGGTGTATCTTCTCATAAGAACTCTAATTCTATCAGATCAAGGCCCTGCCCTTATGACCTCATGTTAATTACTTCAGTAAAGACTGTATCTCCAAAAACAGCCACATTTGGGCTTAGGGTTCAACATATGAAATTGTGGGGGACAGGGGCCGGCCCCGTGGCCGAGTGGTTAAGTTCACGCACTCTGCTTTGGTGGCCTGGGGTTTCGCCAGTTCGAATCCTAGGGGTGAACATGGCACCACTCATCAAGCCATGCTGAGGTGGCATCCCACATGCCACAACTAGAAGGATCCACAACTAAAAATACACAACTATGTACCCCGGGGCTTTGGGAGAAAAAGGAAAAATAAAGTCTTAAAAAAGAAATTCTGCGGGACATAATTCAGTCCATAGCACCAGTGATGTTAACTTTGATCATGAGGTTGAGGTGGTGTCTGCTAGGGTTTCTTCACTGTAAAGTTATTATTTTTGTCATAATTAATAAATATCTTATGGGAAAATGTGTTGACAGTATGATCGTCTTTTTTCTTATCATACTTTAATCCACTAATTTTAGCATCTGTTAATGATTTCTTGCCTACAGTAATTATTACTGGGATGTTTGCCTAAAAGTGATTGTCTGCTTCCATCATTCTTTCCATATTTAATTGGAATTCTACTATAAGGAATAGCTGTCCTTTCTCCTCCAATTATTTATTTCTTCCATTATTTATTTATAGTAGTATGGACTCATGGATATTTATTTTATTCTATGGTTTATAAGCTATGAGAAAAAAAGAAGAAGAAAATGAAGGAAGAAGGGAGGGAGGGAAGAGGGGCAATGTTGGTTTCTCCTCAGAATATCTGACAGAGCCCAGAAGTCATGATCACTAATATCTCATATATCGTAAACTACAGAAAGTTATGTATTGGGAAGTATTCTATTTTTAAAAAGTTAGAATTTTTAAAAGAACATAAAACTTTAGTAAAATTCGTGAAGTGCCTATTTATTTTGGTTATTTAATGTTAAAATATAAAGATAGAAATTATATATTTGTAAGACGTAAATCAAAGAAAACTATTAACTCAAACCTCAAGTAATTGTCCAAACAATTGCATTTTCTTCCCAAATAGTATCTCTGATTCCAGCCTGTCCTCTCTTCAATTCATCTCACACATCAGTGTTTGACCACCAGAACAGCTATCAAGTAAATCTGCAGATTCTTTTTATAGCATTGCGATTCTGGAAATATTTATCTGAGTATTTGGTTAAAAAAAAGACAACTATTCTGTGAATGTATAAAATCAAAATACTAGTAGTGTCATGTGCTATGTACACACATATTTTTCTAAAAAAAAAAAAGCACTTCCGAAAACAATCAGTTCTTTACTACTTCTATTAACCTGATAAGAATTCCACAGAATAGTATGGTTTCCAACTTAACATGAAAGAATAGTTTGATATGTATGTTTCTAGAACATTCTATTTGCTATCTCCATGCCTGAGATTTCCATGTCTTTTCAGAATTTCTCTATCCTCATAACAGTTTAAGCCTCCTGTTCAAACTTATTTCCCCCTAGGCCACATTCATTATTCTTGTTCTTTATCAAATCCATGTCTTCTTGACATCTTCTGTTCTTTTTTTTTCCTATTTGGCTGAAAACTCCACTAACTCAACTGTAACTTCCAGCAACGCATGGACCATGTGTCTTGCTCACTACTTTGTGCCCAATGTCTACAATGGTGCAATGGCACAAAGTAGATGCTCAATAAATATTTACTGAGCAAAAGGATGAACAAATGGTACTTTCTTTAAGCCCAAACACTAACAATGAACTTTAGTTAAAGAAACACTAGCTGCTCTTCAGGGAACATAGCTTTATCATTAAGCTACAGTACCTTTTACTGTTCATAGAAGGTATGTAGATGTGCCTGTGGGTTTTATTTTGATCCTGCTGTTTTTCAATTTGGGAAACAGCTCAGGGTAACGTACAAAAAAGAGAGAGAAAGTTTCATGATACCAAATATCTATCATATTCAGGACTGAGAGTTTAGACTCAGAAGCAAATGCTAAATATGAGTAAAATTTTATGGGTTTCCATAGAACGAAGCACTCACATGTGAACCATAATGCATTATTATTTGTTGTTGCTTCTCACAGCTCCTTAAAATCCTCATTAATGCATATTTGATTCTTTTATTTGGTAACATTATACATAGATAATATTTTCTAATTATTTTAATTTTTTAATTAATCTAAATACCAAGCTATTTTGTTTTGTTTTTACTGGTGGGTGGAGTGCTTTAAAAATGTCATGTCTTTACAGGATGGGGCTCCCTACCTCCCATATGGGACTCCAAGGTGAAGGCCAAGACAGAACAGCAGTGCATGGGGCATGTACACTAGGCCCCTGCTTCTGCCACCAGAGTGTGGTATCGAGCATGCATCAGATGCTGGAGGAGATGGACTTTGAGAGAGGAATCCAGTTGGTAACCTTGAATGACAATGGCTCTAATGCACCTTACTATCCCAGCCATAAGGGACACTATGTTATACGCCATTCCTGCTGGAAAGTGGAGCCAGGTGGTATGCCCAAACCCACTGGGGTGCTACTGCCTACTGTGTTGAAGTCCCAGCCCCCAATGTGATAGTATTCAGATGGGGCCTTGGAAGACAGGGAGGTTTGGATGAGGTCATGAGAGTAGGACCCCCATGATGGGCTTAGTGCCCTTATAAGAAGAGACACCAGAGAGCTTTCTCTCTCTCCTTGTCTCTCAGAGTGCACAAAGAAGAGGTTACATGGGTGCACAGCAAGAAGGCAGCCACCTTCCCCCACACTTCCTTCCTTCCACCAGGTACCTGAATCAGCCAGCACCTTGAAGTTGGACTTCCCAGCCTCCAGATCTGTGAGAAATAAGTTTCTGTTGTTAAGCCTCCCAGTCTACAGCATTTTGCTACGGCAGCTGAGCTAAGCCAGTGACCATCAAGACCTGCTTACCACCCTCCCATCTCAAGCTGCCTTCGATGGTACTCAGCTGGATGTCCATACTCCTCCCCACGGTCAACTTCCATATGCACAGTGGAAAAGTAAGGCCAAGAAAGAATTGATCAGACTATCGACCCCAAATTTTTAAAAGAGGTCACTATAGAGGCAAGAGAGCAGATTGGGGGGGGGGGATGTAGAGAGCAAGTGCTCCAGCCTGGATGGATGATCAGATTCCAAGTTATTCATAAGGAGAGCCCACCCACATGGGGAAAAGTGAGAAAATGCTCCCTCAGTCCATGCACAAAATTCAATGTCTAGGGTATTAAATACCCACACATAAAACCCAAAATGATGTAAATATTAGAAGAAAATGTAAAATATATGACATAAATCAAGACCCATAAAGGAAAAGCTTGACAAACTTGAGTACATAAAAATTTTAAAGTGCAACACAAAGGACACCTTGAACAAAGTTAAAAGATAAGTAACAACTAAGGAAAACTACTGCTCTATATTACAAAGGATTCGTATAAAGAAAATATTATAAGCTGCTGCAAATCCAAATGAAAACACAAGATAAATTTTAGAAAATGAGCAAAGGATATGAACTGACCTTTCAGAGGAGATAATACCAAAACCCAACAAACACACACACACAAATACAAAACACTAACCACAAAAAGCATACACAAGAAGACGTTCAAGGTTACTAACAATTAGGAAAATGCAAAGTAAAACAGTAAGTCAATAGCACTTTTTACCCTTCAGGGTGTTAATAATAATAATGACATTCTGATAGAATGTCAGGTACGAGCAGAGGTGTGGTGCTCTTATACGCATCTTACAATGTGCCAAGCACTCTTCTCAGTGCTTTGCATACATTAATTCATTTAATTCTCTTAATAACTCTGTGGGTTGGAGCCGTATTGTCATTCGCATTTTGTGGTTGAGCTGAGGGACTTGGTTTAGTGACTTACACCAAGCTCTCACAGTTAATAAGTGACTCTCGAGTCAATGCTTTTAACCATTATACTCTACTGCCTATAAATTGGTAGCAAGCTCTCTGGATGGCAATGTGGCTGTAACGAAAAATTTCAAATGGGCACACATACATTCACACAAACTGTTGAGTCTTGAATAGTCTGGGCTCCGGAATCAGAAGACTCAGCTCTGAGTCCCAGAATTTTCCTCTTTAAAATGGTTATATAACTTTTCCTATGTAGGCGTGTTGTGAGAATTAAAATAGATAATGGATTAAAAACACTGTGCAAACTGAAAACACTATAAGATATTCTTGTCATTTTACTCAATTTTTGTTTTTTAAGGAAGCACTTCTTTCCAGTGTTTGAATCTTTACACTTACTGAATAAAAAATATTTCCATGGAAAACCAGTAGTCTTTCTGAGTTTGATGAGCGCTGTAGTTAAAAATTTTCTTTTTTAATTTTGGAGTTGGTCATCAACATTTGTTCAGGACTAAATATTAGACTAAGAATTCATTGGGGGCAGACAGTGGCAGACAACAGAGACAGAGGCCTCACAGTGCTGTCTCTTTAGAATTCACCGTTTCCTGGGGTTATACAACATGCACACAGGCAAGAACTTAACATTTACAAAATAGTGCAGCATCATGTAAGGGAGTTCACATTAAAATAGTGCAAACCAAATACAAAATTATAGTAAGTCCTTAAAAGCAGAGGCTGTTGATGTCAGACAAGACCTGATTCATAATTCTGGCTCTCTTCATTAAAATAGAAATCACACCACCTGCCAGGAAGGGTTATGGTGAAAATTAAGTTAATGTAAGTAAAATGCTTAGCATACATAGTGTCTGGCATAAAGTAAGTGCTGTGTTAGTATTTCTAGCTACCAAGAGAAGTCAGAAAGAAAAGAAGAATGAGCACTATTCAGAAAATCAGGTTGTGAATCAGTAAAGTGTAGTGTCAGAAAATATTTTCTAGAAGAAAGGTGTTTTAAACAGGCTTTGAGAGAAAAAGTAGAAATGACATCTTCCAAAATACTCTCTTTTAGAATGGGTATCTTTACATGCTAGGACAAATGAATCTGAGAGTGTGGTGACTGCACTAGCAGCCAAAACTACATGTTAGAATAGGAATTTTGGTGATAAATATATGAAAAGTAAATTGTACTGCCCCAGTTATCCATTGACATCTAGATGCCAGTACATAAGCTGTTAAGAAAAATTTTGTCACACTTTCAAAAAAGAACGGCAATCTCTCTGAAAAAAAAAATCAAGTTTTCACAGACAAAGGCAACATTGATGCTTTCCACTATTAAATTGAAGTATTTGTATCTAAAGGCGAAGCAGCAAGCAAAACTTGAGAGGCAACTTAAATTCAAAGTTGCCTTTTATTTTTTTGAATTAACTGACCTTATTTTTTGAGGAGTTTTAGGTTTACAGAAAAGTTGAATGGAAAGTACAGAGTTCCCACATACCTCCTCAGCTTTCTTCAGTTTCCCCTTTTATTAACATCTTGCGTTGGCGTGCTACATTCGTTACAATCGATGAGCCAATATTGATACATTATTATTAACCGAAGTCCAGAGTTTACATTAGGGTTCACTCTTTGTATCGTACATTCTATGTGTTTGATAAATGTATAATGATGTGTATCCACATTATAGTATCATACAAAATAGTTTCACTGCCCTAAAAATCACCTGTGCTCCACCTATTCATTTCTCCCTTCTTCTCCCTGAGCCCAGCAACCATCGGTCTTTTAAAACTTTCTCTATAGTTGACCCTCCATAACATTGCCTTTTTTAAAGTAAAATATTTGTAAGTGGCACCTTTGCTGAGAAACCTGTAAAATCAGTTATGAAAAGCACTGAAAGACTGAGAAATTACTTTATAAATAACAAAGGTAGATGTCACTTAATATCAATATTGTCACAACGAACAATGATATATGGTTGAATGAAGTAATCGATGTGGAGAGTATTGAGTGAAATGCTCAGCATACAAAACAAATATTGTCATCTGAGTGGCACATATGAGAGAGAATGGCTTGACGATTTTATTTTATGGAAAATTTATGCCATTATGGAGAGATTTTTTCCTTTTGTTGTGGAAGGGATCCTTCAACATCTTTATGATACAAGAGGTTTACAGTGGAATAGAATTTTCAGTGCAGAACAGACATATTTTCTAATTTGAAATCTCAGGCGCACTCACAAGTTTTCCCCTTTTCAATGCCTTGGTGAACTCCCTTGAATTATTTATGTCCACATCTATTTCTCCTACTAGATTACAGCTTGTCTTTGGGGGTTTATTTGTCTTTACATCTCCCAGTGCTTAACACACTAGTGAGTGGGCGCTAGAAGTCTGCTAATGAGCTTTTATAAACCAAGCACCTGTGAACAGTCTCCTGTCGCTCCTTTACGTCTCATACGTTCTCAAACTGAGCTACTTGTTGGTAAACACTAATTTAAAAAATTTTTTTTCAAGACATTTTAAATAATAAATTTGAAATAACTTCATGGTAAAAAAGAAAAAAGTTAATACACAGTAAAAAGCAATAAAGGAAAATGGTCCTTTCTCACCAACTCATGATTCTTGTCTCCCAGAGTTAGCCTCAATTATCTGTTTTGTGTTTAGCCTTTCAGAAATTTGCTGTGTATGTATACTTATGCCAATGTGTAAATGCATATATATTTAACAGGAACTTAAATACGACATCTCCTAGTTTCTGCTAAGGTCTCAAAGCTGAGACAAGTACTCCTTCGATCTAAAGAGATGCACTATGCAGATTATGCTTAGGTAGTTCCATCTAGATGGTATAGCCATCTCCCATTTCCAGCCTACACATGAGAAGGCTAGAAACATTGGGAAGTGAGCCTTTCTTCTAAGAGCATTATTACTGTGTATACCTCTCCCTCAGAGCAAGCCGAATAAGAAGAGCATCAAGAAACGTACTTATTGAGAATAGGGGTGTTTGCCAAGAGGAAGACCTATGTGCTATAGTCTTTTTTGTCTTTCCTCCCCACTCTGCCTAGCTAGATGCTTACTGAGCTGCAGAAACTTGCTGAACAAATCTTGCAGGATAGGAGCGGAGTTTGGTGACAGAATTTGAGAGAAGTTGACTGATGTACACTGGAACTGATGTAGACAGAGGCAAGTGCTTGATTCTTATCTAGAAAAATTCAATGAGGAGAATTTCTGCTTTCCGGCTGTATGGTATACTAGAGGTTCCGTGAGCCCCCTTCTGATCCATCAAACATTCTCGATAAAAACTATAGAGAGAGATACAACATAATCCATGAAAGAAATTATTGAGAAGCTGGACTTCATTAAAATTGAAAACTTCAATTGCAAAAGACAATATAAAGAGAATAAGACAACCCACAGACCAGGAGAAAATATTTACAAAAGACAAATCTAATAAAAGACTGTTATCCGGGGCTGGCCCTATGGCCGAGTGGTTAAGTTCGCACACTCTGCTTCAGTGGCCCAGGGTTTCACTGGTTCAGATCCTGGCCACAGACATGGCACCACTCATCAAGTCATGCTGAGGCAGCATCCCACACAGCACAACCAGAAGGACCTACAACTAGAATATACAACTATGTTCTGGGGGGCTTTGGGGAGAAGAAGAAGGAAAAAAAGACTGGCAACAGATGTTAGCTCAGGTGCCAATCTTGAGAGAAAAAAAAAGAATGAGGTAGATCTTAGTTAGATATATTAAAAAAAAAGACTATTATCCAAAATATACAAAGAGCTCTTAAAACTCAACAATAAGAAAACAAACAACTCAAATAAAAAAACGTGTTGGGGCCTGCCCCATGGCCTAGTGGTTGAATTTGCATACTCTGCTTCAGCGGCCCAGGGTTTTGCTGGTTCAGATCCTGGGCGTGGACATGGCACCGCTCACAAGGCCATGTTGGGGTGGTGTCCCACATGCCACAACTAGAAGGACCCACAACTAAAATATACAACTATGTACTGTGGGGATTTGGGGAGAAAAAGCAGAAAAAAAAAAAAAGAAGATTGGCAACAGTTGTTAGCTCGTGTGTCAATCTTTAAAAAGAAAAAAGAAAGAAAAAAATGGTCTAAAGACCTTAACAGACACCTCACCAACAAAGATATGCAGGTGGCAAATAAACATATGAAAAGATGCTCCACATCATATGTCATCAGAAAAATGCAAATTAAAACAATGAGATACCACTTCATACCTCTTAGAGTGGCCCAAATCCAGAACAGTGATAACACCAGATGCTGATGAGAATGTGGAACAACAGGAACTCTTGTACATTGCTGGTGGGAGTGCAAAATGGTACGGCCACTTTGGAAGACAGGTTGGTTGTTTCTTACAAAACTAAGCATACTCTTACCATACAATCTAGCAGTTATGCTCCTTGGCATTTACCCAAGGGAGTCAAAAATTCATGTGCACACAAAAATCTGCATGCAGATGTTTATAAGCAGCTTTATTCATAATTGCCAGTACTTGGAAGCAACCAAGATGTCCTTCAGTAGGTGAGTGGATAAATAAACTGTGGTATATCCAGTCAACGGAATATTATTCAGTGCTAAAAACAAAGGAGCTATCAAGCCCTGAAAAGATATGGAGGAAACTTAAATGCATATTACTAAATAAAAGAAGCCAATCTGGGGCCGGCCCAGTGACACAGCACTTAAGTGCGCATATTCCGATTTGGCGGCCCGAGGTTCGCCGGTTTGGATCCCTGGTGCGAACATGGCACTGCTTGGCAAGCCATGCTGTGGTAGGCATCCCACATATAAAGTAGAGGAAGATGGGCATGATGTTAGCTCAGGGCCAGTCTTCCTCAGGAAAAAAGGGGAGGATTGGCAGCAGTTAGCTCAGGGCTAATCTTCCTCAAAAAAAAAAAAAAAAAGAAGCCAATCTGAAAAGGCTACATACTGTATGATTCCAGCTATATGACATTCTGGAAACGACAACACAATGGAGACAGTAAAAAGATCAACAGTTAACAGGGATTGTGTGTGTGTGTGTGTGTGGTGGGGTGTGGGTGGTAGGAGGCTCAGGGGGATGAATAGGAGGAGCACAGAGGATTTTTAGGACAGTGAAAATACTCTGTATGATTCCATAATGATGGATATATGTCATTGTACATTTTACATATTATAAATTATGCATTATATTGGTGGTCTAGTGGTTAAGTGGTTAACCTCAGCCCAGGTTTGTTTCCTGGGAAGGGAACCACACCACCTATCTGTTGGTTGTCACACCGATGGCTGCATGTTGCTGTGATGCTGAAAGCTATGCCACAGGTATTTCAAGTACCAGCAGGATCACCCATGCTGGACAGCTTTCAGTGCTGCTTCCAGACTAGACAGAAACAGGAAGAAGGGCCTGGCCATTCACTTCCAAAAGAATTGGCTACGAAAATCCCATGAATAGTAGCTGCAGAGCATTGTCTGATACAGCACTGGAAGGTGAGAGGATGGCACAAAAGATTGAGCTGGGTTCCGCTCTGCTGTACACAGAGTCGCTGGGGGTCAGAATCAACTCCATGGCACTAACAAGAAAAATATGTTATATATTTTACATTATATATTTGTCCAAATCCATAGAATGTACAACACCAAGAGCAAATCCTAATGTAAACCATGGACCTTGGGTGATTATGATGTCTTAATAGATTCATCATTTTTAAGAAATGTACCACTGTGATGGCGATGCTGATAACGAGGGAGGTTATGCATGCATGGAGGCAGGGAGTATAAGGAAAATCTCTGTACTATCTTCTTAATTTAGCTATAAACCTAAAAGTGCTCTAAAAAAAACACAAAGTCTTTTTAAAATATATATCTAAAACGAAAAATTCAAATTGTATGGCTGAGCTGAGCTGAGGCCAGAAACAACAAAGAAATATGAATCTATTGAAGTAAAGGAGAACTGGAGATGGCATTCACCCTAGGACTATCTCCCCATCACTGTGGACAGAACCTGGGTGTTTTTTTTTCTTTTTTGAGG
Source organism: Equus quagga (assembly GCF_021613505.1). Classification (NCBI taxonomy): domain Eukaryota; kingdom Metazoa; phylum Chordata; class Mammalia; order Perissodactyla; family Equidae; genus Equus; species Equus quagga. The sequence continues at coordinate 26,913,596 of NC_060267.1, read as the reverse complement.
AAGATTAGTCCTGAGCTAACATCTGCTGCCAATCCTCCTCTTTTTTTGCTGAGGAAGACTGGCCCTGAGCTAACATCCATGCCCATCTTCCTCTACTTTATATGTGAGACACCTACCACAGCTTGGCTTGCCAAGCAGTGCCATGTCTGCACCCAGGATCTGAACCGGCGAACCCCCTGCCACCGAAGCAGAACGTGCACACTTAACTGCTGTGCCACTGGGCTGGCCTCAGAACCTGGGTTTTAATAAGTCACCTACACAAGGAACGAGAGGCTAAGTACTGTGAGCTATCAGATAGGAGAAACTTCTGCATAAAACCAAGATCTGCAAAGACTGATACCTTCACTGAGAAAACGAGGAAAAAGCCCACCACACAACATGAGATTGTGACCATATGTGTGTGTGTTTTGTCTTTGAATCTGGATAGAAGGGAAAAAATATATCTCCCCTGAAATTCCCTAATCATAAACCTGAGCTCTACCTATGTGGCCCCTGAAACTCCTAGTTAACAATTGAAAGATAATCAGATATGCAACGATCAGTTACAGAATTATCAGAAACAATAAAAATAACTATGTTTGATATACTTCAAGAAATAGTAAACGGAAATGAAAATAAGAGGACAGAAAAAAAGGTTATTGAAATTGGCTAATCAGATTTGAAAAGGAACCAAATAGAAGTTCTAGAAGTGTAAATATTGATGATTAAAATGGAAAACTCAAAAAATAGGTCAAATAGTAAATTATACCTACCCGAAGAAAGAAGGACCTGGAAAATAATTTTAAAAGGATAACACAAATGTAGCACAGAGAGACGGAGAAGAATTAAAGTTACAGAGATATTAAGAGATACGAAGGTTAGAGCGGAAGTTCTTGTACATGTTTCATTCTAGAGCCCAGAATGCTTAGAGAGAATGAGGAAGTTATGGATTGATTTTTCTTTATCTTGCTTATGATCTTTTGCATTCCTGAATCTGAAAATGTATCTTTCAATAATTCATAAAAATTATCAACCATTATCTTTTCAAATATTGTCTCTGTTGATAGTAAATTTTTTCAGTTTTTATTTGTTTGAAATGTTTTTTCTTTTCTCTTCCTTTTAAAAGATAGCTTCACTGAGGGGCTGGCCTGGTGGCCAGTGTGCCTTCTGCTTTGGTGGCCCAGGGCTTTCGCTGGTTTGGATCCTGGGTGCAGACCTAGCCCCACTCATCAAGCCGTGCTGAGGCAGTGTCCACGTAGCACAACCAGAAGGACCTACAACTAGCATACACAACTATGTACTGGGGGCTTTGGGGAGACGAAGGAAAAATAAATAAATAAAATCTTTAAAAAAAAAAGATAGCTTCACTGAGATAGAGAATTTGAAGTTTGCTAGTTATTTCCTCTCAACATTTTGAGGATGTCATTCCAATGTCTTTTGGTTCCCAGTGTTGCTCTTGGCACAGCTGTCAATCTAATGGTTATTCCTTTGTAGGTCTGCTGTGTTTCTTTTCTCTACCTTTTTTTTTTTTTTTTTTTTGAGGAAGATTAGCCCTGAGCTAACATCTGTGCCCAACTTCCTCTATTTTATATGTGGGATGCCTGCCACAGCATGGCTTGACAAGTGGCACGTTGGTCCATGCCTGGAATCCAAACTCATGAAATCTGGGCTGCTGAAGCCAAGCTTAGGAACTTAACCACTATGCCACCAGGCCAGCCCCTCTTTTCTCTACTTTTAATATCATCTCTTTGTCTTTGGTATTCAGCAAAGAAATGTGAGGGAGGAAAATGATCCCAGAAATGTCTGAGATGCAAGAGGAATGGTGAGCAAAGAAAAAAAGTAAACACAATTAAAGCTACAAAATAATAACAAAAATATAATTAAAATAATTCCAAACTTTTAGAGATTACAGAAAAAAACACTTTTAATGGAAATTTAGAAATATTATAATTAAAAGAATAATAGAAATACCTCTTATTAGAACTCATAGAGGTAAATTATAGTCTTAAATGATTATTAAAATGAAGGAAGTTTGAAAATTAATGAAATAAGCATTTCTCATTTAAAAGTTAGAAAAAGAACAACACAATAAACCCAAAATAAAAGGAAGGATGAAATAAAAGAGCAGACATGTGAAAAGAGAGAAAAATAGTATTAAAGACAAAATTGGAATGATTAATGCAATTGAGAAACTAATCAAAAAGATAAAGGGCACAACTTAAAAATATTAGGAATGAATAAATGAGCAAAATAAAACATACAGCAGATATTTTTTAAATATTCTAAACAACCTGATAGCAAAAAGTTTTGAAATATATGTAAAATAGATAAATCTCCAGAAAAATATAAATTATCAATCTAAAATAGAAATTAGTATAGTTGTATAGCAAGAAATAGAACATTTGTGTGGTCACACAGCAATAAGAGAAATCAAATCACTAGATAAAAATAGCCCCACAAAGAAAACTCTAGAACCAGACAGTTTCATGAGTCCTACCAAACATTTAAGAAAGATATAATTTTGAATTTTTTTTTCTTTTTTTGAGGAAGATTAGCCCTGAGCTAACTACTGCCAGTCCTCCTCTCTTTGCTGAGGAAGACTGGCCCTGAGCTAACATCCATGCCCACCTTCCTCTACTTTATATGTGGGACACCTGCCACAGCATGGCTTTTGCCAAGCAGTGTCATGTCGGCACCGGGATCCAAACTGGTGAACTCCAGGCTGAGGAAGCAGAACGTGCATACTTAACTGCTGCGCCACCTGACCGGCCCTTAATTTTTAAAAATTGTTTTAAAGGAAGAGGCTGGCCCCTGAACCGTGATCACAGAGTCCCTGCAGTGGAAAAGCTCCATACTTCCAGAAGTTTTCCGGGAGCTAAGCAAGTGCCAGAGAAGGTAGCTGGGCTGAATTGTCTTGAAAGGATCCTACCCAAGTGGAAAGTCACCCAGGGTGAGGGGACCCTAACAGAAAGAGGTTGTGAGGGTAGGATCTGAGAAGCTGGGGCCTGCCTGGGAGTGCACCGTGTAAGGGAGGGTGCTGGGAAAGGCGTCCGGGGAACTCACAAAAGCAGCCTGAGAGAGAAGAGCCAGCATGCGAATGTGTGCCAGATGATGACTGCACCACGAAAGCAGGAGCGCAGAGATGGAGGGAGAAGGGATGAAAGATCGAATAATAGTGAAGAATGAAGGGCGAGGAGAGATGGGCTTGGAAGTGGGTAAGATTAAATGCTTGATATTAGACTGGACTGGACTTCTTGATGCCTACCCATGAGGCTTCTTGTTGATTCGTGAGAGTGACAGGGAAAAGCGAAGGGAATCTGCCTGAGATATTGTCCAAAATGGAAGATTTTACAGAGCTTGTTTGAAGCCCATTGGGAGAATGACTAAAGTTGTTTCCTGCTTGCACTTTACCAAGCTCAACAAACTAACACATTCAGATTGCATCTAAATCTCCATCCCCTTAGCTTTTGAAAATAACAGCTTTACTGAGCTGGGATTCAAATATTCAGCCTTTGAAAGTGTATAATCCAGTGGTTTTTCGTATGTTCACAAAGTTGTAAGCTGTCATCACCATCTAATTCCAGAACATTTCGTCACTTCCTATTCATATTATCAGTTCACTCCCTTTTCCCCCTGTTCCTGGCTACCACTAATCTATTTTCTGTCTCTATGGTTTTGTCTATTCTGGACATTTCATATACGTGGAATCGTGCAATATGTGGCCTTTGTGTCTGGCTTCTATTACTTTGCCCAGTGTTTTCGAGGTTCATCCATGTTATAGAATATACATCACGCTTCATCCTTTCTATGGCTACATAATATTCTATTGTATGGCTATGCCATGTTTTGTTTATCCGTTCACCAGTTGATAGATATTTCAGTTTCCACTTTTTGGCTATTATGAATAATGCTGCTATGAACATTCATGTCTGAAGTTTTGTGTGAACGTCTGCTTTCAATCCTTGGGTATATACCTCAGAGTGGAATTGCTGGAGCATATGGTGAACTCTACCTTTAACATTTTGAGAGACAAGCTGTTTTCCATGTGACTGCATGATTTTACAACCTCTTCAGCAGCGTATGAGGGTTCCACTTCTGCACATCCTCCCTAACGCTTATTGCTCATCTTTTATTTTAGCCAGTCTAATGGAGGTAAAATGGTATCTCATGGTGGTTTTGGTTTGCATTTCCCTAATGACTTATGATGTTGAACATCTTTTCATGTGCTTATTATCCATTTGCATATCTTCTTTGGAGAAATGCCTATTTAGATCCTTTGTCCATTTTTTAAAAATTGGGTTATTTGTCTTTTTATTGCTGAATGGGAAGCGTTCTTTGTACATTCTGGATACAAATCTCTTATTACATATATGATTTGCACATATTTTCTCCCATTCTGTAGGTTGTGTTTTCACTTTCTTTATGATGTCCTTTGAAACACAAAATTTCTTAATTTTGATGAAGTTCTATGTCTCTATTTTTTCTCTTGTTGCTTGTGCTTTTGTCTCTCTCTCTTTTTTTTTTTAGATTTTATTTTTTTTCCTTTTTCTCCCCAAAGCCCCCCGGTACATAGTTGTATATTCTTCGTTGTGGGTCCTTCTAGTTGTGGTATGTGGGACGCTGCCTTAGCGTGGTTTGATGAGCAGTGCCATGTCCGCGCCCAGGATTCGAACTGATGAAACACTGGGTCGCCTGCAGCGGAGTGCGCGAAGTTAACCACTCGGCCATGGGGCCAGCCCCTCTTTTTGTTTTTTTAACACAAATAAAGTCATACTAAACCCATGGTTCTTCAACTTGCTTTTTCTTAATAGTAATTCTTGGGCATCTTTCCACATCTCTCTATCTATCTGTCAGTCTATCTATCTATCTATACTATATATTCTTTTATGGCTGCATAGTATCTTATTTTACGGAGATAAAAAGCAAGTTCTCCCCGATAGACATTTAGGTTTTTACAACTTATTGCTATTATAGTGTCAAAGCAAACATTCCCGAGAATATATCTTTATATACATGTGTGATTATAGCAGTACTGTACATTTCTAATTGTATGAGTATTCGGTTAAAGAGTATCTGCATTTAAAATTTGGAGAGAGATTGCCAAATTGTCTTGAGGAATGTTATATATATCTTTATATATATTATCCTCTAATAGTGTTTGAGAATGCCTTGCGAACACAAGGTATGATCAAACTTTTTATCCTTATCAATATAAGTAAAAAATGGTATTTTGTTTTGCCTTTAATTGTGTTTGAGTTTGACTATCTTTTATATGTTTATTGGACATTTGCATTTCCTTTTCTATAAAGTGTTTCTTCATAATCTTTGTCCATTTTTCTAGTAGATTATTTTTCCTTTTATTGAATTTTCAGAGCCCTTTGTATGTTAAGAAAATTTGCTTTTGGGGCCAACCCCGTGGCCGAGTGGTTGGGTTCGCGCCCTCCATTCTGGCGGCCCAGGGTTTCACTGGTTTGAATCCTGGGTGTGGAAATGGCACCGCTCATCAGGCCATGCTGAGGCGGTGTCCCATATGCCACAACTAGAGGGACCCACAACTAAGAATATGCAACTATGTACCAGGGGGCTTTGAGGGGAAAAAGGAAAAAAAATAAAATAAAATCTTGAAAAAAAGAAAATTTGCTTTTTCTCAGTTATGTATGTTGTCAATATTTTCCTTATTTTGTTATTTTCCTTTTAGTTTCCTTATGGACTTTTTGTTGTACAGAAATCTAAGATGCTTTTGTAGTTGAATTTACCACTCTCATTTTCTTATGAATTTTGGCAAATTCCTTTTTTGTCTTTTTTCTCCATTTTTCTTTAAGCGTTTTTTCCTATAGATCAAATTTTGAAGAGTCAGACATTATTGGCTGTTCTTTTTCTTCATTTAATTATAAAAACCACTGCACATGATTCTTTGAAACTTTAATTATATATATTGCCTAGAAGAGTGCCATGTATATAAGCCCACTGAATAAATATTATCGAATAACACTTTCAATTCATATCCAAATTTTACATTTTTCCAATCGAGGTTGTCTAAATAATTCTTTTTATTTTTAATTCAAAGCTTAAAATCAAAATTGGTTTGACACATCTCACTAGTGAAGAAAGCCAATGTAAAATAAAGTTTTAAGCATAACAAATTCTATATAACTCATGCCATTTCACTAACAAGGCTCAAAGGCTTTTTTAAAAAAAAATCATCGGTAGAATAGTGGTAGTCACTTACTGAGGGGCTGAGGTAACAACAGATCTTTGAGCTTTTGTATTTGGAGAGAAGCCTTTTGTTCAGTCCAAAAGCACTAAAGGTTCCCAGGCACCAGTCAAAAGGGGTGTTTCCCAACTCTGAGTGACACCTGAATACATGTCATTCACAACAAACGGAGGGTTTCAATGTGTTCAGGAAGGAGATCAGATAGAGAGCCTTTTCAACAGTGAACCGAGTACCTTCGATTTGGAGTTCAACTAATTTAACCTGTTACCAGAACTCTTAACTCTCTTTCTTTTCTTCTGTTTCAAGCCACATCTGCAACAATTGTGACAAAAATAATTAAAGGCAGCCATTGCTTCTGTACTCTTGATCATATATCCAAATTCCTGGAATTACTCTTACAAAAATACATAGTTTGAATTTTGATGATTAATAATGACATTTTGAGCCACATAGGAATTTAGTGATATTATTTTTCAGAGTTTCGCTTTTCAAATTAAATAACTATACTAAAGGAATATAGTTATGAAAAATCATAGCAATAAGACGCAAATGAAACTGTGCATAAGAATATACAACTTAGAAGTAAATAATGCAAAACATTTTCAAAATTGTTACAGGAAATCAGTATGGAAGGGAATGAGGAAGTTGAATTGAACAACTCTAAGCTGGTGCTTTACAGTTTTTTTAATTCAAGAGGGCTTCATTCAAAGAATCCGACTCAAGCCATGACTCAGGATACTTGAGATTTGCACACATAGAAAGATACAAGGGAAAACTTCAGCCCAGAGTATAAGCAAAAAGTACAGAGTGCGCTCCTGTGTGTGTGTTTGGAGGAGGAGGGTGGATTGTGCGTGTGTTTGGAGGAGGAGGTGGTGGAGGGATTATAAAAATGTGTTGGTAGGTCATGGGTGCTTGTTGGGCAGAGCCAGAGGGGCTGGAAGGAAACAATGGTTGCTCAAAGCCTTGAGGTCGAAGCCAAGGGCAGAATCTGAGCTGTTTGACCCAAACTGGATGATACCCTGAGAAGACAAATCTGATTATGTTACACCCAAGTTTAAACTTCTTTTATGATTCTTCGCTGTCTAAAAATAAAGTCCAAACCCCATAACAAAAAGTCCTACAAGGTCCTTCATGTTATGGACACAAGTTACCTTACCATATTCATCTTCTAAGCATAAGAAAATCTGCACTTCAGCCATTCCAAATTTGCCCCATGCTCTGTCCATGCTATGTTCTTTTATTCCTCCATATCTTTCCTGTTCGGTTTGTATGTCTGTTTTCTCCTTCTCAGCTAACCATCTTGCAAACTTCCATTTGTCAAATCCAACCTTAATAGCTCTTCTTAGAAGGTTTTATTCTTCTCTTCGAGATAGCATTCCCTCATCCATTACTTGTGACATTGTTCATTCTGGCAGTAATTACTTATATGGATCTTCCTCCCCCTCAGCTATTCAAACTCAGAGACCACATCATATTCATGTTTGTGTTTGTATTGGTTTGGGATCCAAGTCCTACAATAGAAAGAGCTCTATATTTTGTGTGTGTGTGTGTGAGGAAGACTGGCCCTGAGCTGACATCTGTTGCCAATCTTCCTCTTTTTGCTTGAGGAAGATTGTTGCTGAGCTAACATCTATGCCAATCATCCTCTATTTTATGTGGGATGCTGCCACAGCATGGCTTGATGAGTGGTTCTAGGTCCCTGCTAGGGATCCGAACCTGCAAACCCCAGGCCACCAAAGCAGAGTACACAAACTTAACCGCTATGCCACTGGGCCAGCCCCTGTATTCTTTCTTTTCTTTTTCTTTTTTTTTTGCTGAGGTAGATTTGACCTGAGCTAACATCTATGCCAATCTTCCTCTATTTTTTTGTATGTGGGCCACCAGCACAGCATGGCCTCAAACAGAGTGGTGTAGTTCTGCACCCAGAAACTGAACTTGGGCTGCTGAACCAGAGCACACTGCACTTAACCACTAGTCCACTGGAGCTGGCCCAAAAAGACTCTGTATTAATAGTCATAACACTCCACTTTAAAAAATAAATATCTGACAAATTGGATTAATCCATGAGAAGCTGTATTTATAATTTGGATTCTTCTGTGGTAAATCTCAAAGGCAGGACCTATTGTCTTCTGCCAGCCTAATGATACGAGTCCTCCTCATTATAACAATCAAATAATGTGATGTGATGTTATAGGCAAAATTCCGTAATGGAGAGCCAGGCCTGATGGCCTAGTGGTTAAGTTTGGTGTGCTCCACTTCGGTAGCCCGGGTTTGGTTCTCAGACGTGGAACCACACCACTCATCTGTCAGTAGCCATGCTGTGGTGGTGGCTCATAGAAGAGCTAGAAGAACTTACAACTATACACAACTATGTCCTAGGGTTTTGGGGGTGTGGGGAGGAAGAAAAAAAAAATTCCGTAATGGAGTTGTAGTATATGATTTATTTTTTTTTCCTAGTTTTATTGAGGTATAATTGACATATAACATTGTTAAGTTTAAGGTGTTGGGATATTGTGATTTATAATAATAAATATGTATTTGGTCTTTGTGCCTGTTTCTGGCACAGAGCTCCTAAAATCCTCGGAATTTCCTAAGTGAAAAGAACATAAACGTGTCTTTTGTTATGTTAATGAAGTGACTTGTAAACATAACTAAGGATGGGGTCTGGTTGGTGGGAGAACCAACCATGTGATTAGAGGGTTTGAACTTCCAGTTCCACCCTTCTAACCTCCAGGGAGGGGAGAGGGACTGGAAGTTGAATGATAGCTAAGGGCCAATGATTTAATCAATCATGCCTGTGTAATGAAACCTTCATAAAAGCCCAAAAGGATGGGGTTCAAAGAGCTTCCAGGTTGGTGAATGTGTGGCAATTTGGGGAGAGTAAGGCACACCTGGATAGGGCATACCATGACCCTTCCTGCATACATGGCCCTATGCATCTCTTCCATCTGGCTGTTCCTGAGTTATATCCTTTTGTAAATAAACAGGTAAGTTAGTAAGCAAAAAGTCTCTCTGAGTTCTGTGAGCCACACTAGCAAATTAATTGAACCCAAGGACTAGGTCATTGGAACCTCAGATCTTTTAGCTGGCTGGTCCGAAGCATAGGTAACAATCTGGATTTGCAACAGGTGTCTGAAAGGAGGGTGGGCAGTCTTGTAGAACTGAGCCCTTAACCTGTGGAATCTGATGCTATCTCCAGATAGCTAGTGTTAGAATTATATTGAATTGTAGGACACCAAGCTGGTGTCCAAGAATTCCTTAGTGGTGTGGGACACCCCCACTCCACATTGGAATTGGGTGTTAGAATTATCAGAACCTTTTAGGTGTATAATGTGATGATTTGATACACATATATATTGTAGAATGTTTACCACATTCTTTACCTCACATGATTACCATTTTGTTGTTGTTATGGTGAGAACATTAAAGTTCTACTTTCATAGCAACTTTTTTCTTAAGATTCTCCGTTGATCCTTGGGATTATATAAGCTGTGATTATTTTTTCTAATACTGTAAGGTGTCTGAAAGGAGGGTGGGCAGTCTTGTAGAACTGAGCCCTTAACCTGTGGAATCTGATGCTATCTCCAGATAGCTAGTGTTAGAATTATATTGAATTGTAGGACACCAAGCTGGTGCAAATTATTTGAAAATATTCAATCATGCTGTAAAAGACAAGAAAAAATGGTGAAACATTAAAAGTGTAAGGCATAGATAGTAAGTAAACTTAGTTTATGAGAGAGAGTTAAAGCTCACAGAATGTGAGCTTAAGGGATTGCATGAGGGATTCAGGTATTGTGGTATAGGATGTGTTAAGTATAGATAATGAGTAAACAAAGGGGATGTAGTAAAGGATAGGCAAACTCATAATATATATGAAATATCAAGAATAAATTAACAGGGCCAGCCCCAATGGCCTAGAGGTTAAAGTTCAGCATGCTCTGCTTCAGGAGTCTGGGTACAGTTCCCAGGCCGGAACCACACCACTCGGCTGTCAATAGCCATGCTGTGGTGGCAGCTCACATAGAAGAACTAGAAAGACTTACAACTAGAATAAACAACCATGTACTGGGGCTTTGGGGAAGAAAAAAAAGAATAAATTAATAATCCTTAAGACATGCCAAAGATAGAATTAATAGAAAATATGATGGAAAAAATGTGTGACTTAAAGATAGAAAGAAGTGTAAAGACCAATTCACGATCATGACACCCTCAGGCAATGATAACGCACATTATTTGTCCCATTCTGGTCCCAGGTGTTCTCTTCTCAAACTGAGAAACACAAATAAAAACCATAGTGATTTGTCAGGCTAATTGGCCTGCATTTTCCGATAGAGCAAGTGTGTCTCATTGCCCCAGACACCTCCCATCTGTGGGCTCCTTGTTCAAACCTCAGCTTTGATTCTCATACTCACATCAAGCCAGGAGATCAGCTGCAGAATATGAGAGCTTTGCATAAGAGATTCAGGCAGTGTGGTAGTCCCACTTGTAACCTTTTCTAAGTGTGTTAATCTAATCCATCTCTTTATTCTGGCTTCACACTAATGTTTTTAAATGATTTAATTAACTTTAATTTTAACATCTTGATTTCGTCGATGAAATTCCTGTTCCATGGGAAACAGGGGTCTTTCTGACCCCTGGGATAGCTTGCCCAGTGGTGCGCTTGGAGGCTACCACTGCATCAAGGTAATTACCCGTGTGACAAAGAAAACTGTAGGCTCTATCGGATTCTTTGGAATCACATAGTTCAAGTGAAGTGAATAAATGAAATAATAAATGACACAAGTCAAGAAGATGATCCTTTCAATCGAGAACAAAACATATTTGCTAGCTAAATAATCATGAAACATTTAAAATAGAAGTCATTTTAACTGAGGAAATAACTTCTCCAGGAAATACTAAGAGCTATGAGCTCTGCTGAAAACATTCAAGAGAGACGTGTTAGAGTGGAGTTGGTGAAACCCTAACCTTGGAGGCAGAATATGAACTGCAATCTGACTTCTGTCAATTCCTAGATGACTTACTTGGGTTGCTTAACTTTACTGAGCCTCAATTTCTTCACGTGACAAATGAGACAAAAGCCCAAGAAGGTATTTGATAGGTGTAATTAACATTTACAATCAGTTGACTTTAAGATGACTCGATTATGTGAGCAGGCCTCATCAGTCTGATGAAGGCCTCAAGAGTAAAAACCAAGGTTTCCCTGAAATGAAAGAATTCTACCTCAAGACATAAAAATCCTGCCTGAGTTTCCAGCCTGCTGGCCTGCCCTACAAATTCCGAACTTGCCAGTCTTCATAATTGTGTAAGCAGATTTCTTAGAATCTGTATCTATCTATCTATCTACCTACCTACCTATCTATCTCCTATTAGTCTGATTCTCTGGAAAATCCTGGCTCTTACACCTTTCCTGCTTCTATGCCACAGAAATGGGAAACTAATTTGAAAACTCAAAAATACTATGCCATTTTAAGATATTATCATCCCAAATGTATCTCAAGTGTGTATTTTAAATTGATGAATGCAAATATATTACATGTTTCTGTTAAATTCTTCTTGTCAAAGGATACTGTAAATAATTGTTTGAACAGAAATGCCAGGGTTTTTTTGGGGTTTTTTTTAGTTGGTTTTTTTTTTTTTTTGAGGAAGATTAGCCTTGAGCTGACTACTGCCAGTCCTCCTCTTTTTGCTGAGGAAGACTGGCCCTGAACTAACATTCATGCTCATCCTCCTCTACTTTATACGTGGGATGCCTACCACAGCATGGCTTGCCAAGCAGTGCCACGTCCGCACCCAGGATCCAAACCGGCGAATGCTGGGCCGCCAAGAAGTGGAACATGCGCACTTAACCTCTGCGCCACCAGGCTGGCCCAAAAATGCTAGTTTTCAAAAGGGAAGAGAGTGGGGAAGTTGAATGACGCTTATGAAAAATTGTTTTAATTTCTTAAGTTACTGACAAAGGTTGTTACCAAACCTGAAGTGAGTTCGCTCACCCGTTGTGCAGCAAGCCAATCTCTGACACCGGGTGTGGTGGAAGAAAGTAAGAATTTTATTTTTTTGCACAGCGCTGAGCAAGGAGAGAGGGCAGCTAACGCTCAAATCCCAAACTTCCCGAAAAGCTAAAAGGAAGGGTTTTTATTTGGGGTTTTAGGTAGGGGAGGGGGAGTATATGGCCTTGCTGGTCGGAGCTTTCCCGCCAGCCTGTCTTTGGCCTTGAGACACTTGCAGAGAGGAGGGAGCCTGTGACCTTGCTGGTCAGCAACTTTCCCACCAGCCTGTATCTCTTTGCGGGAGGAGATAGTCCAGGTGCTTGTCCTTGACGGTGTCTGTCTCCATGGGGGATAGTGGACTCTGGAGCCAGGAAGCCAGAGAGTAAGCAGGGAATGAGTGTTTTGGTTTTAACCCCATATATGCTAGGTTCAGTGTGGGGAAATCGATATCAGGGTCGATATCAAGGTGAAACGCAGGGAAGAACAGTGCCATTCTTTATTTCTCTTCATGGTTCAATATAATTGAGTAAATTTGTTTATTTTAATTTTAACAGAAAGCTTTTGGTATCAGATCTTTCAGTAAAAATCAAATTTTACACTATTAGTTTAATCTGAAAATCACAGAACCTTCCCCTTCACGACCACAATCCCCCATTCTTCTCGTTGCTCTTTGTCCCACTATAAAACTTGCCATTTGGGTTAGTCCAGCCCAGACAAGTAGCACTTGCTTCACCTGGTTGAGTATGTCCTCAAATAAAAGCTCAACTATAGATTCTACTGTTTGTTCTGCTGAGTTCACCATCAGCAAGTTACTCAAATCTCTTCTACCCTCAGTTGGTAATCTAGTTGATGAACCACTTAGCATTGTTAACTAAGCAAATCGTCGTTGCAACATGCCTCTCCTATCATCACTCCTCCACTTTCCGTAAGCCTCATATCAGAATTAGTCTTACTAATTACTTTAGAGACATAGCTCATTCTGGATTACAAGCAATCCTTTTTGTTCGTAAGACATGGCTCAATGATTTTAGCTTTACTCTAAAAATTAAACCCACCTTCAAAAGGTGTTGTTTGACAAATAGTAAATTTTAAAAAATGCAATGCAGAATTGGAAGGCTGCTCACAAATGAGCATTTCTAAAATTATTTGTAGCAGTGGCCTCAATGGATCAAGTAATTGAGGGCGATGATTACAGTGATCACATGAAAGAGAATAATGTATATTGGAATGTTTATTTTCTGATAGGGTCATTTAAGAAATCAGCCTTATAACCATACTTCATTATTCATTTATTTTAAAATAATATATATTCCTTTTATACATCCCAGAGTTGTCTGTGTGCAATAAGGAACAATCCATCTGTTAGAATTACTAATTAAAAAAATGAAGCAAATCATATTCAGATCAAATATTAAATCCTACTTGAGTGAACTTGCATAGCTATACTTAAAGTTGAATTTCTTCTCTATCTTTTCAAAACATTCACTAACTTGGAGTTGTCATAAAAATGAAACCTTGTTTACTCTGCTTCGAACAATAATAAAAAACTTTTCCACGAGTCTTCTTTTCTATCTTTGTTTTTGGTCCTTGGTTGTCAATATCCTTCCTTGAATTACCAAGCCTGTTAGTCTCTCATCTCAAAAAATATAATTTCTCACTGTCAAGCTTTTCCCATAAAATAGATTCTTCTGAGTAAAGTCTTCATATGCCTTGAACATCGTGCAGCAGACAGGAAATTTTTTCTTAAATTTTAATCTCTAGAAATTAACAAAATATTTACTCTTTGGCTAAATTCCAATGAGTCTTCCTTAATTGTGTATTATTGTTAAAATGCAATAAAAACTGTTAACCTATACTTCAATGTACCTCAATCCACCTCTTCATTTTGCTATGCAGCCTTATCTTCAGTATCATTCTCCAAAGAGCTCAAACACCCCAACCAAAAATACATTATAAAGATAGCAACAAGACTTGTTATATCTGGATAATTTTGCCTAGATATTTGCAGGAGTTTGTTGGTTTGTTTTTGTTTTGTTTTGCTTTTGCAAATTCCTGGAAATCTGAAGTTTTTGGATTATGTATGGATTGCTAGAATTAAGATCTATGAGGACAGGGACCATATTCTTCCCTGTTGAGCTCCCAGCATGTCACCCAGAGCTCTGTAAATACTTGAATTAGAGAATGAAATGAAGTGAAAGTATATACATTTTAATTTTTTAATTATTATTATTATTATTTTTTGCTAAGGAAGATTGCCCTGAGCTAACATCTGTGCCAGTCTTCTTCTATTTTGTATGCGGGATGCCTTCACAGCATGGCCAATGAGTGGAGTAGGTCCATGCCCAGAATCTAGGCCCATGAACCCAGGCCACTGAAGTGGAGTACACAGAAGTTTAATCATTCAGCCACAAGCCTGGCCCTTGCTTCTTGGTTTTAAAAGCAACACAGGTAAAGAAAGAGATGACCAGAAAGAGAGAGAGGGGAGTGCCAGAGAAACGTGAAGTTTATTTACATCATTTTACTCTATTATTACATTGAGGGAATATTCCAGTTGTCTGTGTAGCAAAGCAATTTCTCCCACCCACATAGAAAACTTTGGTGATTCTTCAACCACGGCCAAATGCCAACCTTTCTACATTACTTAGAAAAAGTTTCAAGAAGGCTTCGTTAAAGAAACTGCGTAAACGCATGATGATAATAAGAGTTGTAAGATCATCAGGACTTACCCCTCATCAATTGTAAATTCCTTGCTAAGTAAACCTTTATTTGCACAACTGCATGTTTTACATAGCACAAACTCTGCCATAGTAAGGCTCATACGTGGGGCGAGAGAGTGATATTTTTCATTCTCAGTACATTGGAATGTTGATTTTTCCGAATTCCTCATGCAGCATAATAAAAGCACTTTAAATCTCATATACTGTCCAGTTGCAGTACTCCTCTTCGTGCTGTCAGCTCAGAAATCAACTGATAAAGTGATTCCACCAGACAAGGTGGGGCCTATTAAAACATTACATCATTCTGCACACACCGAGCCAAAGAAGGATCTTCTCATATGGTACCTCCATGAGTAGCTTGTCCAGTGAACATTTCGGTGACTCAAATGGTAATGCTTCTACCCTTGCTTGAGAAAATATTTCGTAAGCTACTCATCTTGCTCTTAGGAAACTCAGACGTATGGAGTGAGCTGCACAAAACATTTGAGATCACCAAATGCAAGCCCTTTGTTTTTGAAACTTATCCAAGATCCATTGGTGGAAGAACTGGAACTAAGACCCGGGTCTCTTGTTCTTTTCGCTACCTCACACTGATTCCTAATTATTTAACGCAAAAGTAAGTGATTTTATTTTTGGAGCACTCTTCTGTTCCTTCTGTAGTATAATTAAAGGATGTGTTTTCCAAACAATTGTTCTCATGCCAGAAAGTTCTTCCATTTCATATTTATGTTTTTGATGTTATAGTATCTATTCAGTTTTTTCAAATATGTAAACAAAGCATTTAGAATTTCTCTCTTCCACAGAAATTGTCATTTGGTAAAAATTTATTACTTTTAAGTTTTTAAAAATGCTAAAACTAAGTGAAGTTAGTGCCACTCAGTCAAATGTCAGTTACTCATTTCGGGAATATAACTTAAGACCCATATTTTAAAGTAAGACTTAGGCATAAAAGATATGGACACTAACAAATACCTACATGTTTTTTGAAACATCACAGGTAACTGTTTCATTGTGCAGTAAACTAACAACCCCATCATTTTCCATTGCAAATATAATTTCATTCCACTTAAGCAGTTCCTGCAGCCTTAGCTGTTAAATGAGTTGCTACACTATTTCTCAAGATTGTTCATAGAGAGTCCAATATTTTCCATGTGACTGTCATGGCATGGAATTTGTGAGGGTCACACGCCCTTTTCTGCTTCAGGAAGCATGGCCCCTTAAATGACTCTCTTTCTCTTGGAATTCTCTAGGCCTCTTCACTTATGAACGGCATCTGACTACGCAACCCAGGAATCAATCTCACTGGATAAAGCTTCCAGGGAATTAATTGTCTTCTTTGTGCGTAGCCATCGTTAAGCAAGTCCTCCTCTTGGAATAGTATTGAGACCCAGGCTAGCTCATGCCCCTATAATCCAGAGTGACAACTACAGGGTTGGTTTAAATGCTGACTCTGCCACTTAATAGCTGTGTCACCTTGGGCAAATTACGGAATCTTGCAGTGCCGCAGTTTGCTCACGTGTTAAGACAATAATTCCTACCTTTCAAGGGTGTTGTAATGATTATATAAAGTAATATATATAAACTGCCTCCAGAGGACACCTAAAACATAGTAGGTTCTGAATAAATGCTACTGCTTACATTCTTACTCTTCAAATAAGTCACTCCTGCCTTCTAATTCTTCAAGTGCTTACAGATTCTCACATTTCAAACGACCAAAACTAACGCAGCTCATTAGGTGGTCATAGTTTCTCAGTGTTACTTTCTCAGCTCATTTATCTTCCTTTTTAATTTTTGCGTGTAACCCTTAGTTATTACCCTACATTTCTGGCATGTGCTCTTTATGGTAAGACTTTCCAGCCTAGTGCTTTGTCTCTCTGGAAGATCAGAACCCTTAATTACGTACTTTTGCCTCAGCCACATAGCCAGGGATTTCAGAGCTCCTCAAGAAGACTCATTAAACCACTTACCATTCCTGTGGCAAAACTGCCTTTCTTTTAGATGGCTGAACTAAGGGCTCTTTTGTCACAGCTCAAATCAATGGCAAATCTGGACGTGGAAGCCAACAAGCTAGATTACCAGCTCTTTGTGCCACTGAAAGAACACTTCCATTGACGGTTTCCTCTTCTCTGGGATATCAACAATACCTTAGTGAGAATCTGCCTGGAAACATGAGCACCTTCCTGTACTGAGATATGGTATATCCGCACACACTCACGGACAATTCCCTACTGACCTTCACTGTACAAAAGAGAAGGCTAGAACACTATTTAAGAAGGGCAACTCAACCTAATTAACAATTCCACTTAGTCCTAGCTTTCCTTCAGCAATGGTGCTTTGTCTATATCGCTTAAACATTGAATATTGATGGTGTGGGTTTCTGATAACTAATATTTATACAATTTAATTTAGCTTTTTGAGGTAACTTAATTATGTCTGTTTTTCCAGATCATTAGTGTAATAAGTAATCTGGTTCAAATTTCAATATATTTCTCTTTGGCACATAAATGAAAATGTCTCTATATTCTTCAGTACACAGTGATTTATTTTTTTGTTTTGTCATGGAGGCTGAAAAGAAGAGAAAATATATCCTTTTATTAATAAATCTTTTGTGCTTTACTTTAATAATACAGTTTTGTGCCAAAGCCCAGAATGAATTACCCCTTATAAACCAAACTCTGAAATTATGACTTTAATGTTTTAATAGTTCGATGTTATTAATCAGAGTGATAGAGGTTTAAAGAAAGGAAAATTCTCAAAACTATCAAGCATAATATACATGTTCAACTATTACCTGGTGTGTGTGTGTGTATAAAATACACCGTTGAGGTAAATTTTTAATTAAAACAAAATTTATCCTATCATTTGGCTGCTTTTGAAGATATCATACCAACGAGAGTTTACATACAATTTTCTTGGCATTTTGAATTTGAGCTCTTCAATACCGAAAATATTTCCCCTCCCAGTATAATCTCAGTTGTTGCTAAGTATGTGTTTTAAACATGGAGTAGATAGAGGCAGCCCCATGGTATTGTGGTTAAGTTTAACGCTCTCCACTTGGCAGCCTGGGTTCGCAGGTTCGAATCATGGGCACGGACCTACACCACTTGTCTGCCATACTGTGGTGGTGACCCACATATAAAGTGGAGGAAGATTGGCACAGATGTTAGCTCAGGGCTAATCTTCCTCAACAAAATTAAAAAAAGGAGGAGGGCATAAACAGAAAAATAAACCACAGATTGTACTGTTCAATCATCATTGTTTATTACCTCCAATCTTCAGCTTGATGAGCACCTTTGCTTTATAAAATTCTTCAAACACTCTAATATGTTTATCTTCAGTTTTGGAGTAAAAAGGAGAATTTAATCTAAAAGTAACGGTTCATTCTTAGTGATTTGAAGGTTCTGAATTACCTATTCTAATACACAATCAATTTCAGTTCATAATATTGGTATATATTTCATAACAAACCTGCAGAATTCCTGTGGCTGTTCACTGTGATGAAATTCAAGACGATTGTACCATCAACATTTTTCTTGATTATTCATAAATATTGAGGGTGAGAAAAAAGGATCAAGTTGAAACAGAGTTCTTTACAGCTTGTTTGCTCTCATTTAATGCTAGCAAACTGAAAATGTTACCCAAGAGCCTGGTTTTCTAGCTAGTAAGCCAGCTTCAGAAATGTTTCCCAGTTTAATACAAATACACGCATTCAGAAAAGGAAATTGCTGTGTCAGATGTTGATATGTCCCGGGCAGATTGTTTCCTGTTTTGGAAATCATTGTGCTCAGTTAATCAGAGTTGAGATGGTTCTATTCATCCTCTACAAGGGGAATTGGCCAGCTCAGTGAGAATGACTTCCAAATATTTCAAGTGGAATTGAAGCTCAGGTTGTAAAACTCACTAGATAACTAAATATAAAACATTTTGGCTCTTCCTATAAATTAAAAATGTTTATTTTCATATGCTGTGATTTTTTACTTTTTTCGTACTTTGTATCTTCATACCAATGGAACTTGGACTTTGAATTTAAATTTCCATTTATGCTATCAAGCTTATGAAATCCCTTCTAGTAAGATGAGGTGTAATTTCATAGTTACCAAGAAATATATATATGTCTATTTTTATATATATTTATATATTATGTTATAATATATATGTATGTTATATATATATATACCTCTCCAAGAAATTCTTGGATATACACACTGGTAGAAACACAAAGGTTTGGAAATCACATTTTAGCCAGTAACTCCATTTTCCCAGTCACATTTTATTTAGCCTGTCATTGATAAGCAAAATAATTGATCTAAATTTTATATTACTCCCAACTTTTGTTAATTGCTTTGTACATCCCACATTTTAACCTTTCTTCCTTTGGTAAATGTATCATACTCTTTTTTCTCTTTTTTTTAAGGAAGATTAGCCCTGAGCTAACTGCTACCAATCCTCCTCTTTTTGCTGAGGAAGATTGGCCCTGAGCTAACATCCATGCCCATCTTCCTCTGCTTTATACGTGGGATGCCTACCACAGCATGGCGTGCCAAGTGGTGCCATGTCCGCACCTGGGATCCGAACTGGCGAACCCCGGGCTGCTGAAGTGGAACCTGCACACTTCACCACTGCACCACCAGCTGGCCCCTCATACTCTTTATTTTTGTGGAACTTTCCCCCGACCACTTGTTTTTAGTAGGAACTGCCAATTGTACTACCCAACCATCTCCAGTTCCAGTGATTGGACCAAGCTGGGCTAATAGAAGATATTCCCTAATATTTTTCTAATTTAATCAGGGAAGGGACCATGTGAAAGGATATATTTGTTCACTAGTTGTATTTATCAATTTAGAATTGTCTGTCATTATTTATTATTTAGTGTTTTTATAAACCAATTTAAAAATTCCTCATGACATAACAAAAATAGAGAATAACCTATTGTTATATTTTCACCTTATATTAACATGGAATTGAACATTTTTAGGTAGCCGAACATGTTTTATCCTATTGCTTACTTATTCTATCCTATTGTTTATTCTAAACCATTCTAAGTTGGTAAACTTCCTTGCTCCAGTGTTTGATTAATGTTCTCGATCTTACATCACACAAATACTTGCCAAATTTTGACCATTTGCTCGCGTACTTTTGCCGAAGCACCAAGCAGTAGGTCATGGGCTTCAATTCTGCAATAGTAGAAAATGGCAATTGGTTTTGCTGAGTTAATTCTGGAAAGTGACTCCTAATGAGCAGAATTTAGTGACAAGGAGACAATTTCCTCATTGCACTGTTTTGTTTAAGGCTCAGGACTACCGACTGATTGTTTAAAAAAAGAAAACAAAAGTCTGTGTACCTGTTGCACAGCTTGTAACCACAGCCTAACAGGGACAAAGCATGAGGGAGTGTGCTCAGCAGTTATTTCTCTCACAGGAGATGTGAATGCTTTGCTGTTTCAAGAATTCCGATTGAAAGCATCAGGCCTAATGGTATCCTCAATGAATTTCTCTGTGAGAGATTCCATCCTGCCTTTCCTCTTTAATCTGTGGAAAGTAAGAAAGAGGAGCTGATTTCCAAAGGGAGGAAAATTTTACAAAATATCTCATAGAATGGAAAATTTTGAAAGGGCAAAATTTAGAGAAAAAGAAAGAAAGTGATTTTTTGAGCCATTTCCATCATCACCGAATGTTCCATTGGACAATGTTACTCTGGAGATTCCTGTTTTATAAAAATACAAGTGCAACCAAAGTTTGAACACAATTATTAGGTTTACACCAAGTTATATTTTCCTTAGGTTTTAAAGAGGCTTTATACTTTCTTGTCTATCAAAAATAGAACGACAGGGAAAAAAAGTGATATGTCCTTACAGTGGAATATCACTCAGCAATAAAAACAAAGAAATTATAGGTAGACACAAACATGGATAAACCTTATAATTGTAATGTTGACCAGAAGATTTAACATGCAAAAGAAAACTATTAGCACACATCCATTTATATAAAGTTCAGGAAAAGGGAAGCATACACAGGTGGTAATAAAAACTATAACAACACCAAGGAAATGGTTATCATAAAATCATAATAACGGTTGTGTCTAGGGGAGAGAGAGGAGGATACGTTCTAGAAGGCACATGTGGGCGGACTTCTAGGTTACTAGCAATGTTCTATTTCTTAACCTGTGTGATGGTAACATTTGCATTTTTCCATAAATTTTCCTGAATGTGTTATATTCTGCAGTAAAAGTAGGCTAAAAATTACTGTCATAGTTGATTGAATTTGCCTACTTCTTTGAAAATATCAAATCCTTTTTCAACTGATACAACTGAGCGATTATTCATAACTGCATGGAATCTAAATGTGAGTGAACAGATTTTTAGTGAGCAAACTAGCGTGTTACCATTAGTGACAAGAGGAAATACTTGATTTAAAAATGTTGGCAGTAGATAACGGGAAACATACTTAAACAAAAATAAGATCACTTTCTTTTTCCCTGGGGGTTTGCATAAACTAGATGGCATATTTTTATTTTATAAGTGGCTGGATGTTTAAATATCTTTGCTGAGTTTTCTGTCATTTTCTTCAAGGTGTCATGCCAAATAAAAGATTAATGGAGGTGTTTGTAGATTTAGAAGCTGATATTGATCAGTTGGAAGCATTAAGCATGACAAGTTAGCACAAACATTCTCTTGCTACTACTAAATAGAGACTAGTTCCAAAAATTTCAGATGAAAATGTTTCCAACATCCAAAACAATCTCTCATGCTATTATAAATTGGAAGTCTTCACAGACTTTATTATCAGATATACTTGTACAGCAAGAAGGATGGTTCACACTCTAGTCTCGGAGGTTGTTGTTTATAAGGAGGTGAACCCGCATATATATATGTCAGATGCACCTGATCTGGAGCCTGACCACTCTTCCTACCCAATGTCCTTCCTACATAATGCTCGGCCCCCCTCCATCTCCCACTACAGAGGTGATGAATATCAAGCCACATGATGTTTTGTTTCTCCATGCCTTCAACTGTTGTGTGAAGACTCTTGGTTACAAGTTAGAAAAATCAATTCAAGCTAGGTTAAGAGAAAAGGAAATTTTTAAATCTTAAAAAAGAATACAAAGATATTAAATACTTATTGAAGAATTCCAAATCCAGAAGAAGGAACTACTTTTAAAATTTGCTGCAGATCATTCCAGATTTTATGCATACTTGCATGGACAATTTTTTCTTGACACGAGATGGTACTATCTATATTGCTCTTCCAATGTTTTTTTTTTTCATTTAATGGGCAACCTTCCAAGACAGTATTAAAGAGTAAATTTTTAAAAGGTAAATGAGTAAATTAGGGCCAGCCCCAGTGGCCTAGTGGTTAAATTCAGCACACTCCACTTCGGTGGCCTGGGGTTCGGTTCCTGGGTGCAGACCTAAACCACTTGTCTGTTAGCAGCCATGCTGTGGTGGCGGCTCACATAAAAAGGAGAAAGAGAGGAAGACTGGCAACTGTTAGCTCAGGGTAAATTTTCCTCAGCCAAAAAAAAAAAAAAAAGAAAAAGAAAGGAAATTAGAGGGCTTGCTCATTTTCTGACGGCTGCATGATGTTGATGGACATTTAGGACATTTCCAATTTTAAACAAGGACTTACGGGCATTATACTGGAACTACCAGTATACTCTCATGCCGAATTCAAGGAAAAGTCAAACAACCATCAGCAAGAATGGAGGAAAAAGGCAACTTCGCAGGAGGAATCCTTTGACTTTCCTTCCAGAGCTCTGTGATTAATATGGCTCTCAGTTCAAATTCTCCAAAGAGTGTTAGATTGGTCCAGATGGACATCAAAAAAAAAAAAAAAGCAAAAAAAAAGACATGACTGCCAAGGACCAACACTTGAGATGGGATGCAGAGCCCACGTGGGTCTTATTTGATCTTGTCTTTCTGGTGCTTACACAGCGTCTTACCATCTCTGTAGAAAGAGTTGTGACAAAGTAGCTCTCTGTAATAAGTTATCCTCCTCTCATTATCCCCTTTACTTCAGTGCTTTACTGATATTACATGCAAAATTAAAAGATTATTTATGTGACAGGCTCTGAAATTTAGGTCCAGAGTGGGCCAGCCTTGTGGAGCAGCAATGAAAGGAGGGAAAGAAAGTCTGGATGAGACCTGAGTCACAGATCCTTACTTTTAGTATCCAATACACAGGCCACTCCCCTTGCTTTCTCTGGCTCCTGACCTACAGGTCCAACTGCTTACCAACACCTCCGTCCAGACATCCAATGTTCACTTCAAATCAGCATTTCCAACACTGAGTTTACCTTCTCACTCATTTCTACTTGTTTTGGCTTACCTCAACTAATAGCATCTCCAGCCAACGTTGCCTCTCCCTGTTTTCCAATCAATGACCAAACTCTTGTCAATTCTTCCCTTAAGGCCTCTTAAATCACTCCACTTTTTTCTGATCCATTGCCACTGTCCTAGTTTAGGCTACCATCTTCTCTAGCCTGGACAATGGCAATCTCTAACTCATCTACCTTATCTCCAACCTCTAGTCTTGCTCCCTACTATCAGTTCTCAACCCTGCAGCCAGTGAGAACAAAACATTTTATTGCAACAATTCTCTCTTCAGATTAAGCCTAAAGTCCTTAGCATAGCTCAGCTTTGGATAGCATTGCACAGTCTGCTAGGCGTTTCACGATTTGCCCAGTACTTTTTTTAAATAAACACTTTATTCATTCTTTTTAACCTGAGCTAACATCTGTTGCCAATCTTTTTTTTTTCCCTTCTTCTTCTTCTCCCCAAAGTTCCCCAGTACATAGTTGTATATTCTGGTCGTGCTATGTGGGATGCTGCCTCAGCATGGCTTGATGAGTGGTGCCATGTCTGCACCCAGGATCCAAACCTGCAAAACCCTGGGCCGCCTAAGGGGAGGACACAAACTTAAACACTTGGCCCTGGGGCTGGCCCCACCCGGTACTTCTGATACCGGCCCTGATATCAGTTTCCCTACATCAAACCCAGCATATATGGGGTTAAAAACAAAACACTCATTCCCTGCTTACTCCCTGGCTTCCTGGCTCCAAAATCCACTATCTGCCATGGAGACAGACACAGCCAAAGATAAGCACCTGGATTCATTATCTCCTCCCAGCAAAGAGATACAGGCTGGTGGGAAAGCTGCTGACCAGCATGGCCATATGCTCCCTCTCCCCTACCCAAAACCCCAAATAAAAACCCTTACTTTTAGCTTTTTGGGGAGTTTGGGATTTCAGTGTTAGCTGCCCTTTCTCCTTGCTCAGTGCTGTGGAATAATAAAATTCCTGCTTTCTTCCACTACACCTGGTGTCAGAGATTGGCTTGCTCTGCAACAGGTGAGCGAACTCCAGGTTTGATATCACTTCCGTCTTAGCCTCTCTATCCTCCTTCTTTATTACCCTTTTTCTCTATTTTTTTGTAGCTCTCTGATTTCTTGCCTCTAGAACAATGGTTCTGAACCTTGACTGCACATTAGAATCACATGAAAAGCTTTAAAAAAATTCCACCACCCAGGTCACCCCAGACCAATAAATCAGAGTCTCAGGGGGTGGGACCCAAGCATCAATATGTTTTGAAAGCTCCTCAGATGATTTCAATGTACAGTCAAGTTTGGGAGCCTCTGCAAATCTTTGCATATGTTTACTTCCTTTCCCTGACCCAATCCTCATTCCCCCTTTGTTTATTCTTATCCCCTTTCCGCAAGCTTCCTAGCTCCTACTCATCCTACAGATTTTATCTTGCAACCCACTTACACTGGGAAGCCTTTCTTGACCATACGGAATAAGTTGTGTGAATAGATGCAGAGTTTTGAACAATTAAACTCTCAAGATCTATAAATTATCCTGTGGACCATCTGATATCCATGCAATAAACACTTGGAAGATTTAACTATGTTTGTCAAGCTAATAATATACGTTTTTAGAGTTTGTGTTAGATGACTGTCTACATTATCTCATTTAGTCCTTTCAACAATCTTTTGGGAGTATTCAAATCCTGTTTTATTGCTAAGAAAACTGAAGCTCAGAAAGTTTAACAAATTTCTCTAATACATACTAAAGCTAAAGTATAGATACCAATATGAATCATAAAAAAAAGAATATAAAATAGTCCCCAGGTTAATTTTTTTAAATCAGAATACTGTAAATGAAAAGTGTTGAAATCCTTTGAATAAGAAACTTTTTTGAAATGTATGTTTTAAAAATGTCATATGCTTGCGGAAAAAATATTCAGCAGCATAGCAGAAGAATAATAAATAATGTCAGAATACCAACTAATGATTTTATGACATATGCCATTGTTTCTGATAAGCACACAGAGATTCAGATAAGGTAAATGGCAAATGACTGGAAAACAGTTCCTTTGTAATTCTAATGTATACCTTGAGGTGCATTTCAAAAGCAACAGTTAAGAACAAAAGCTTAAATGGGATTTCTAGCAGTTTTAATGCTACAGAGATCTTTATATCTGATGCATTGTTGACAGGCATTAAGGTTTCAGAATCAGAACGTGTACCACACCCTTTTTATTCCCTATCCCTTCCTCTCTCCGCTCCTCTCCTCTCCTCCCCTCAACTCCCACAATCTCTATTTTTCCAGCTTGCACTGTGTGTTCACCTCCTGTGTGATTACCATAATTAATCAGCAAGATAGGACCTCTTGTACAAATGAAACACCTTAATCATGTTGTGAGCAACCATTTGAAGTGGTGGCAACCTAAACATTTGCACACTTCTTGCCACAATGTCTCATATTTAAGTATTTCACAACAAGTAAGTCTTTTAAAATCCAAGAGGTAATATATCTGAATACTTCTCCATGGTTGATACCTGACTCAAAAATCACCTTCACCTGTACATTGAAGTGTTGACTGGCCAAAATACTTGACTCTACATGCCTGGGATGGGTGTTGACTGCAGCTCAGACTGATCCCTTCAAATTAAAAACAAAAAACAAAAAAACCAATTGTTCTTCTCTATTAAGAACTGAATAGGGGAAAGTGAAAGGCTTTGTTCAGCCTGAAAACCATATAAAAGCATAAGTATGGGACCTGCTTCTGCCAAAGCTAAGGTAAAGCGATCAGCAATATGACTTCAAGGATTACAAGCTCCCAGAAAAGGAACATTCTAGTACCTTCTTGAGCTAGATATTAGTGCGAAAGGAAAAAAGAAAATAATAACAGAGGTTCCAGTGGATAATAAGGTAGGCAGGGAAAGCCCCTATTGTGGGTTTCTTTGGCCCGCCCCCTCAAATATCCAATCAGTGCTACTCATCCCTCTCCTTGTGCTCTGCTGAGTACTCTGCAGATGTTCTCAACTGCAACATGATTTTTCATCCCCATTCTTCCCAAAGAAAGTGTGAGGTTCTTCTTCTTCTTCTACTTTTTTTTTTTGTGAGGAAGATTGTCCCTGAGCTAACATCTGTGCCAATCTTCCTCTACTTCATATGTGGGATGCTGCCACAGCATGGCATGATGGGCGGTGCGTAGGTCCACACCCATGTTCCGAACCTGCAAACCCCAGGCCACCAAAGCAGAGCACAAGAGCCACTACACCACCAGGCCAGCCCCAGAAAGTGTAAGGTTCTTTAGGGTGTAATACTAAGTCCCTAGTTTTAGAGAGTTGCAAAACTCTGGTTTCCAAATCACTAATGCCACCCCATTCCCAGCCCCACATACACACACAGGTATAGGGGACCCAAGATGTGCAAAATAAAATTATACCATTGGATGGTACTGTGCAAACCAGTCAGATTCTTTAACTTTAAAAGTGAAGACATTGAGGGTCAGCAAGAGGATTCTTTTGCTCAAATTCACACTAGTTACTGGCAAACTAGAGTAGAATTCAGATCTCATGCATTCCAGTCAAGCATATTTTCCTACACTGAAATTAATTACTTATCTTAGTAAATTACTTTTGCCTACAAAATTTCCTAACATATTTTGAGGTAGCTGGAGACACCTGGTTATCACAAAACTAGGGATATGATCATCACCAAAGAAAAGTAAAGGATTTAATTAAAATTTTCAAAGTTCAATTTTGTATTGTGCTTATTCACAAGCTTCACTGATACCAGATTTTTTTTTCAGTATCTGGGTTTTGGTAGCACAGTCTCCCTTTGGTAATCTGTTTCTTATCATAATTTTTGCAATGCAATTTAAGCTGTTGCATTTTCCTTTGATGTGTCACTGTCATCCTTTCCAGTATTGACTAATCATTGCACACTCTGTTTTCAAACATGATAGGACAGCTTCTGTAGAGGAACTACTGAGAAACTTGAGGAAGATTACCTGCTTACTTAAGATAGTTGCCTCTTAACTCTGTGATTTATGCAGCTCTCCTTCTTGGCTCAGGCACGTGGCTTCTGGAATAAATCCAATTGAGCCAAATCTATTCTGACACCTTTTCTTAAGGGATCTGGATCAGCTTTACTTCTCATTCATTTGCCAAATATCAAATAAATCCCTTCTCCATTTTTTGGGTTGCTCCAGTGACCAACTGATTTTGATGTAAACTTCATCAAGTCAAGGCATAATTGTTCTTACTTGGCAGCTCTTAGTTCAATGACACATCCATGATGTGCCATTAAGTGATAACTCTGTAAGCGCATGTGATGGGTGTATCCCCAAAGCAAATTCCAGGATACAGTTCCAGGTTCTCCAGTGTCCAGGGCATCCAACAGGCACCAGAACATGTTACTTAGCCCCAGCCAGTGCTCTGGCCAATCATGCTACTTCTTCAACCCCAACCTGAGCTTTACATTGGAAACTATGTCTACCATTTCTCTGCACTTCTAAGTTCAGGTATAACTAAAGATATTGCATGCCCATCTTTCAGACTGTTAGCTCTTAGGGACAATGACTATAGCTTTGACTTCCTAGTGACTAATCGCTTGAGGCTTTATGTATATTTAATAAATGTTGAATTAATAAATAAGAAGTGAATGAGTGTGCTCCAAATCCCTCCCATACAAAGATAGTGCTATTGATACTATACATTAATTAAGGCCAATTTTTTCTTCTGCAATAATTATTTCCTTGCCCTTTCCCTAACTACAGTTTCCTGTCTTCATCTCTGCCTCAAAAGGAACTATCTGTCTTCTGCTATGGTTTAAGATAATAGGGAATTGCAAGGCTTGGAGAAGATGCTAGTATCAAAGTAATCAAGTATAGTTGGCATCCTCCAGTAAATTATGGGATGTTTGTTAGGGACAGGGATCAGAATTCCAATCTGTAAGCAAAACTGACACTATCTATTAAGAGATTATTTGGGGCCTGAACGTTGAAGGAGGGCCCACCATTTCAAAGTTGGGGAGGCTAGACTGGAACTCAGTGAGGAAAAGAACTAGAAGAAGAGCAGGAAGGAGCTATAATACCAACTGGTGCTCAACTAGATGTGAGCTTCCTTATGCAACCACAGAGGCAGCTCATACCTTCCTCGCCCCAACCCCCTGCAATGAGCTCTGGACTGTTGATGGTTGCTCAGCAACCACGCTCCTTTCCACGTGCCCATCTCAGTTGCTTATAAAGGATTTGTGCCTTCTCGCTTTTTTTCCTTTTACCTTTTAGGACTGCCTTTGATATACAGTTATTAATCACATTGCAAATGTCAGCAAATGCACTATTTGTTCTGAAATCCGAACCTGACTTGAGACGGTCCATCTGCTATGGAGAGTGCTGTGTCACGGACCTCACAGACTAAGGACAGTAACTAAGGCGGAGTATTTTAAGTGTACCAATCCTTCACCGCTGAGCTCTGCTTCTAAGAATTTAATCTAAGGAAATATTCAGAAACGTGGTCACGTTGGTCCCTCATTATTTGTAATATCAGAAAAACAACCTTAAGGTTATATGTTGGAGATTGGTTAAGTAAATGATGACACATCCATACCATGGACTACCTTCAACTGAAAATCATGCTGTAATGGGATATTAGCGTTAGTACTATTACCATGAAAACATTTTTATAATATATTCTTTTAAAATGCATGTGATTTAGCCATTTTTATACATAGGTATATATATATGCATATGGAAAAACTAAAAGGGTAGAAGTAAAATGTTGAAGTGGTTATCTTTGGGTGGAAAGATTATGGTAAACCTTGTTTTATAACTTTTTAGTTTTTGGGTTTTTTTTAGGTTTCTGATTTGAAAATATATATTTTTGTAACTAAAAACATTAATAATAAAATAGAACCAGGCAAAAGAAGAGATTAACTAATCGCTGGGAATTCAGGGGCAGGGAAATTTCTCTCCTGCTCTTAAGAAAGTACCTTTGCAGTAAGCTTGTTGATGTCTAAAATTTTACATCTAGAGATTCATTTCTTTGTCCCTACTGTGTTTTTTGCTAAAATGAAAATATAGCTAAAAGATGAAACATTAATTTTACTCAGCATTTGTGCCATAGGAGGCCAACGCTTTTTAAGTTATAAGTCTGTGAAGTCAATTTATCAGATCTTGGCTTGAATACAAAATAAATGAAATGAAACAGAATAGGAAGTAGCTGAGTTCACCCCTCCTAGGGAGATAAGGTATTGTTTCATGATACTTTAGTTTGGGAGCATGAGGTAAAATGTATTCTTCATGGAAGAACATGATCAAAACAGTTTGACAGTCACTTGTGATATCATGAACACATAGACTAGATCTTCTCCTGAAATGTGTTTTTGATTGTGGTGGAAATATCTGTGAAGAAGCACTGGATGCTTCAGTGGATGAAAGGTAAGTCCCCAGGATTTAAGGATGCAGACAGAGAGATGAGAGCATCAGAGGCCACGATGCATTCTGTGGCTATCCTTAGCTCCCCCTGGCTGCCCTGAGGACCTGAACTGTGGCACAGAGCTCCATTCGGCTGTTTCCTGCCAGTTGTAGTGGATAGAGTTTTTTTTTGTTTTTGTCTTTGTTTTTTTGAGGAAGATTAGCCCTGAGCTAACTACCGCCAATCCTCCACTTTTTGCTGGGGATGACTGGCCCTGAGCTAACATCCATGACCATCTTTCTCTTCTTTATACGTGGGACGCCTACCACAGCATGGCGTTTGTCAAGCGGTGCCATGTCCTCCCCCGGGATCCGAACCGGCGAACCCCGGGCTGCCGAGAAGCGGAATGTGCAAACTTAACCACTGTGCCACCGCCCGGCCGCTGAATAGAGTTTTTATAGTAACTAAAGTTTGGGACTAAAGGATCAGTGTAACTCATTGAGCTCCTCAAGACCTTAGTATCTGTTGGTCCATAAATAAGAAACCAGTTATTTGCTCTGTGGTGTGAAAGTGGTATTAATTTGAAAAAGCCACTAGAAGAACATTTTATAACTGAATGCTCAAGTACACTGATATGTTTCCAAATGATATAAGGAAGAGATTGTAGTGCCCTCTTTCACCTTCTAGAATTCAAGATTCTAACCAGTTTTGGAAGTTAGAGTTTATCCTGATTTCTTATTCTGCACCAATTCATGGGTCCACATCCTTTCCTAGATGTTCTCTGTTCCCATACAGTCCAGAGCTTCTTTTCCGAGCAAAGGAATCTGGGAAAAAATACACAAAGTTGTACATGACTCTTTCTGTTACCTCTTCAATGGGCATTTGCATTTGCGGACCTAGTCCTGTCAGAGGGTCTTTAACACAAGAGAATGAGTCTGATCCGTGACAGGCCAGGAGGAGATCTGTAGCAGATATTTCTCATGCTTTGACGTTCATAATCTTTTGACATTCTCCCTCAAGGTAGACATCTAAACCATGGCCAAGGGATGTCAGTTTTGCTAATCGCATGCACCCAGGTGAGATCTGCAGCTGGAAGAGAGGAGCAATGTGAGGAGGCAGGCACCACATCAAAAACATTTTCTAGCCAAGATGGTTGCAGAGGCATAAGGTTTTCAGAGGAGCAGTGGGAGAGTCCTTGGTGTCTAGTGTCCAAGGTCAGGGGTGTGAGTTGGGATGTCTGTGCCTAGTAGGGGACAGTGGAGTCTTTGCTGGAGAGGGTCTGCAATGTGATTTGGGGTTTGCTTCTGGCTGTATTGATTGCAAACCAGACTGAACATCATAGAGATTCTGTGCCCTTTCTAGTATCTGTTAATACATTTCTTGTTATTTAAATTGGTTAGAATGAATTTTGTTGTTTGTGACTAAGAACCCTAATTAATATAGCTTCCTTCCTTCTTCAAATCATGCTATGTAAACAAGGTGTACAAACTCTGGGGCAATCATCTGGTAATAACGTTAGACAGCTCTTCCAAATGTATATTTTATTGTTATGAAAGAGAGAAAATAACTGATGGAAATCTATTATTTTATTATTATTATTATTATTATTATTATTATTATTACTTTTTGGTGAGGAAGATTGACCCTGAGCTAACATCTGTGCCAATCTTCCTCTATTTTTTTGTATGCGGGATGCTGCCACAGTGTGGCTTCATGAGCAGCACATAGATCTGTGCCCAGATCTGAACCTGCAAACCCTGGGCCACAGAAGCAGAGCACGTGAGTTTAATCACCAGCCAGCCCCTATTATTTAATTTTTAGTGACTTGAATAAATAATTTGGGTTGAGGTCTTAAAGGTGAAATATTGACGACTAGGATGGAGGCCCCAACGTGCAAGGCAACTCTGCCTTTGCCGTTTACTGAAATGGCTGCCTTTTTCATCCTTTGTTCTACTGAGGTGAGATTGCATTATTGGATTTACATTAGCTAATGGATTCTGTTCATGTGTACAAGAAATAATGTAAAAGTGTTATAAAGTAGATAGAAAAAAATAAAAATATGACATCCCTTTACTCATTTGTGATACTCCTTTAAACTACATTAAAAGCAAAATAAAAATTGCAAAGTTGTGTTCTCTTTTTAATTGACATAATTTATTTGATAAATAATACAAAAGTAGAATTTAACGTAATGCTTGGCACATAGAGATCAACAAATACATTTTGACTAAAAGACTATGTGGCTTAGTAAGGAGAGCTCAGGGTTGTCAACCTAAATAAAGAGGTAAACTGAGGCAAGCTTGAATTACCAGAAATTGAGTTTATTCGAGAATAGCAGAGGAATTGAAATTTGGGAAACACATTCTCTTGCAATAGCCAAGATGTGGAAACCATCTAGTGTCCATCAACTGGCGAATGGATAAAGACAATGTGGTGTATATATAAATATACAATGAAATATTATTCAACCATGAGAAAGAAGTACATCCTGCCATTTGCTACAACTTGGATTAAACTTGAGGGCATTATGCTAAGTGAAATAGTCAGACAGAGGAAGACAAATACTATATGATATCACTCGTATGTGGAATCTAGAAAAACAGAACTCAGAAACAAAGTAAAGTGGGAGTACCTGGGGCGGAGGGGTGGTGGGGTGGGGGAAATGGGGAAATATTGGTCAAAGAGTACAAACTTCCAGTTAATGATTAACAAGTTCTGGGGATCTAAAGTATGGCATAGTGAATATAGGTAATAATATTCTATCATATACTTGAAAATTGCTAAGAAAGTAGCTCTTAAATGTTCTCACCACAAGAAAGAAGTTATGTGACGGGATGGAGATGTTAGCTAATGCTATGATGGTAATCATTTTGCAGTATAAATGTATCAAATCAACAGGTTGTACACCTTAAACTATACAATGCTATATGTTGATTATATCTCAGTGAAGCTGAGGAAAAAAACAGACTAAGCTCTGAGATACCCATGAATGTCACCTGGATTGTAAAGTAGAGAAAGCAAATGAAATTGCCTCCCTTATTTAAAATGCCTGGGAAGACTTTCTGAAGTCTAGGCATGTGCTTTCCATCTTGAGTCCATCCAATGTGTATATTTTAGGTATTTTTGCAATAATTTGTATTCTCGGACTCAAGTCAGTCAAGTGTTCTGTTCTCTGCAGGAGCATTACCAACTGTGATACGCTCAAGCTTGCCACTCAGAGCAAGACGTTCCAGCATAGGGCACACAATTTTAAAAGAATCAATTTGATCTCCAGGAGACTGCTGGGGAAATAAATAATATCCTTTTAGGAGCACTTTTTGAGGTGCATCCATGACAAGACAGTAACAATAATAATAATGTAACATTTATGTAACACTTTACAGTTTAGAAAAGGCTTTGCAAGTGCTATGTTACATTTTGAGTTTTGAGAACCTTTATTTTATTTAGTTTGATTTCTGTAACCAAAAATAAAAGAAACAGAGAGTAACAGGAAGGAATTACCTGCCCAAATATACAGACACTAACTGTTGGAGTTGGAGCTTTAGTTCCAGTGCTCTATTGACTAAGTGATGTTCATGACTTCAAGTCCAACATCTTCACTGTAAAAAAGCTGATTTGATCACAACTTGTACATAGTAAGGAAGTGCTAGCTTACTGTGACCTTTGGCGTTGATTCTAAAATTCAGTATGATGGTTCCTGTACTGAAGGTGTTACCAGTTGATCAAGGAGCTAATTTATTGAATCCGCAGGTAGGAGATGACCTCCTAACCTGGTCCTTAATGTTTCATAATGTCTTCTATGTCCACATGGAAGTATCATTCATTGGTTTCAACAATCCTTTCTCAGCAGGTAGTTAGAAAGTGGAAACCACCATGTTTAGTACAGAGATCATATTGCACAATTTCTTTTATGAGAAATAAGGTAGAGGAAATGAGAAACATTATACAAAATCTTCAGCCATAATTAAAAGGATAATAATAAAATTCTCATTGAATTACAGAGGATGAGACTCAGATCCAACAATAACTACATAGTGTCTTTTAATAACAGGCTACGATGACTAATTAGATAGTCTAAACATCTCTTCTGTAAGGTAGGGTGAGTCTTATCATCCCTGTTTGCCTATGAGGAAATAAAAATGCAGGGTGACTCTACGACATGTTGAAAGTCATACAGATGAGTCAAGGTAAAGCTGAGATTAGAACCCACAGCTCTGATTCTGTTATTCCTGGAACTTGCTATTCTTCTTTCCCAGTGTTTACGCTAAAATATTATTCTTTATGGTTTAGAACTATTATCATTTCTGGGGCTGGCCCCGTGGCCGAGTGGTTAAGTTCGCACGCTCTGCTGCAGGCGGCCCAGTGTTTCGTCAGTTCGAATCCTGGGTGCGGACATGGCACTGCTCATCAAACCACGCTGAGGCAGTGTCCTACATGCCACAACTAGAGGGACCCACAACAAAGAATATACAACTATGTACCGGGGGGCTTTGGGGAGAAAAAGGAAAAAAATAAAATCTTAAACAACAAAAAAAGAACTATTATCATTTC
The DNA here is from genome assembly GCF_021613505.1 of Equus quagga. NCBI lineage: Eukaryota > Metazoa > Chordata > Mammalia > Perissodactyla > Equidae > Equus > Equus quagga. The sequence goes on along the minus strand of NC_060267.1, from coordinate 26,879,446 downwards.
TGATTAAATATTTTCATAAAAATCATGCCGCCCTATTATATTTATGGCTTGCTTCTTCTGGCTAATTTAAAGAAGGTGGTAGACATTCATTAGGCTGTCTGTCATGATTCTGCAGCCATATGCTCATTTTCTCATAGGAATGGAGGGGAGTAAAAGAGATGACAGGAAAAGGATAGAGAAAATAATGAGATTTACTAGAGGATATGCATACATATATGAATGTGTGTATGCACCTAGCCTAGATTGTGAAAACACACAGACACATACCCTGCGTAAGCCATAAAGCCTCTGAGAATGTACTAATGACCATTTTAAAGTGAAATTATTGGGAACTGAAATGGAAGCACCCAAAAATATTTGTAGAAATGAACTACACAAGATCAAGCAGCTACCTTAGGCAGCACTAGATACAACAGAAAAACGGTTTTGGTTTTGCTTCCATTGTTGGCATACTCCTTTATCCCCAACAATACTGATACTGGAGAAGGCAGCACTGTAGATTTGAAGAGCACTGATTTTGGAGTCAGATGACGTGGTGTTTAAGGCCCAGCTCTACTGTGTAACTTTGCGGAAACCCCTTAACCACTCATTTTCCTCAGATGTAAAATGAAGAAGATTTGGGCCCCCAACAAGATGTGTTCAGCCACAAATCTTCACACGGGATTTGTACTGAGGTGCAACATGCCTGCTGTCTGGAGCTCCTGCAGACCCGCTGGGCCCAGACTTCATTTCAACTTCCCTACTCCTTCATCAGCCAGCAGCTACCCTGCACACCTCGTCCCGGGGTATGAGAATAATGCACAGGAACTGTGTATAAATCTAAATGTAGGGGGGTGGTTTGAAGAGGGGGAATGATCTAAATATTGTTGTTACCAAAAGTGAAATGGTACAAAGTACATCAAAACTGAAAGGGATGCAAAATCATGCTCCTGATGACTGACTGGAAACTAGGAAGCAATCACTTAATTCCTGCGGTTTCTATGATAGAGCATATATTTCGATTAAACTTGAATGTAGCTTTGCTGGGATATTGCTTAAGCCTCTAGTAGAAATGTGCATATTCTAGATGCAGGATACGAATTATTTTCCTTGGTCTTTTAAAAGCCATTTTATGCTGTGTTTAAAATCTCCAGCATTACGGTGCAACACACGCTCTGCAGTGCTCAATGCCAGAGAATTTCCTCTCAGAGACTTTCCTTTCTGTCTTCAATTATCAGAGTCAGTTGAGAAAAGTTAACTTTATATGCCAGATTACTTTCTGCTTCGGGTGGTGGTAAGGAGATGGTAAAGAGAACAGAGACAGTTGGCTCCCATCTGTGCCCCTTCCCAAACCCACTGCCCTCCACAGAGCATTTCCAAAGAGCCAACATTAGTCAGGAAATCCTTAGATTCTTTACCAGTGGCATAGCGTGTCTTTGAACACTTATGCCTGAATATGCTATAAGTATATTAGAAAATTTGGTTTTAAAAAGTTTAATTACTGGTAAGATATTAAAAAATTGTAAAGATGTTTTGCAATTTTTGGTGGATAATTTATTCTTTTTGTTTGTTTGTTATGTGAGGAAGATTAGCCCTGAGCTAACACCTGTGCCAATCTTCCTCTATTTTATGTGGGATGCTGCCACAGCATGGCTTGACAAGCGGTGCTAGGTCCATGCCTGGGATCTGAACCTGTGAACCCCAGGCCACTGAAGTGGAGCACGTGAACTTAACCACTATGCAACCGAGCCAGCCCTTGGACAATTTATACTTCATCAGAGACATTCACCTTCAATTGCAAGAGAAAAAAATAAGAAGTACTATATGAGATTCAGAAGCAATTCAGCCTGATTTTTATCACAATTCATTGTCATAATAACCTCCTTGATTCAGTTATCTTCTTTCTGGGGTATACGTCCTTTTACAGGCTTTACTGTGGTCTTACATAGCAAGAATATTATTGTTATTATTTCTGTATAATTTAGATAGTGGATTTAAGAGTAAAGATTTAAGAATTTCGGTAATATCTCTCACTTCTGTATAGCAAACTGTTTTTCCTGCACTAGAGAAAAATCCACATTTTTCTTAGTCTAGCTCCTCTAGAATACTATTTTTATGGTTTGTTAAAGTCTTAATTGCCCATTTTTCTTAGTTCTTTTAAAAGTCTTAAAGTATTTTTAGCACTCTGAAAAGTTAAAGCAAAGTTTTATCGGGCTGTTTAGTGTTTAGTGTAACGTCCACAATTCAGTGACTTCTGAATGTGAGCTAAAGATTTCCTTTTGCTGCAGGTATATACAAGCACCATTTTAAGAATATATATCATTAAGTTATTCAACAAATATCTATCAAGCTCCGTTTCAGGCATTCCATTCAACTGAATGATTTTGTATTTTATTGGATTTCTCTGTTATCAAGAGAGGAGTCAGCTCTGTCTTAGGTGTCCATGAAAAATGGGTTACTTTCACACATTAAAATGAAGCTACTGACCGTGTGTGACTAGAGAGGAAGTGCTTGCCTGGCTGTTAGTGCTCTCTTTTTCTGTGGTTATAAATCAGTTTTTCTCTGACGGAAATTGCTTCATTTAGGGATCCAACAAAAAAGTAATGAGGTCAGATAATTTTATCAGCCATAATTCAAGCTCCAGCTTAGGTCTTTCATATTTTAAAACAGATGTCCTGTTCTCTGAGTTAAGAAAGCGGTCTACTTTCTGGATATTTTGCTATGAAATAAAAATGAAACCAAAGACTTTCTAATTACATATTCCTTGTATGAGGTCTTAGAATACTTAAGATATTTTATGGAAAGATTCTTGTGTGATTATTGCCGTCAAATTAGTATTTTATATTAAACATGTGACTGACAAAAGGGCACCTTTTAAAATGGGTAGTTCAGTCCAGCCATGATACAGACTTTTATAACAATATGAGTAAACCTGGCTACTTTATATAAATTTTATGTATGCTGATATAAAGAATATTAATATACCACAATGATTTGGGATGCTTCAATGGACTGAACGTGTCTCTCCCAAATTCACATGTTGAAATCATAGCCCCCGATGTAATGGTATTAAGAGGTGAGCCCTCCGGGAGATGAATAGGTCACAAGGGTGGCACCCACATGAATAGCGCCCTTACAAAAGAGTTCTCAGAGAACTCCCTCGCTCTTTTCGCCACGTGAGGGCACAGCAAGAAGATAGCAGTCTATGAACCAGAAAGTAGTCTCTCAACAGACACCGAATCTGTGGACACCTTGATCTTGGATTTCCAGCCTGCAGAACTGTGGGAAACAAATTTCTGTTGTTTATAAGCCACCCAGTCGATGGTTATTTTTGTTATAGCAGCCGAAATGGACTAAGACCAACAGCATTTACAGTAAAATTAAACATATAAATTGTCTTAAACTTATGCTACTGGATAGCTTTTATGAGGATATTTGTGGTCTGATGCTGGTACATAACTCTTTTGTTTCAACCGTTGGGGAAAACACTCCACAAATTAAATATTGATTTATGTGAAAAATAATTTTTAATGTGAAGCTATTTTATGAAATATTAATATGACTGTCAGCAAAGAGTAGAGCAATTTTCTGGATAATGAAGGCAAAAGCACTGTGTCTGAGGCAAATTGGTTATCTGGGTTTTTTTGAATTAGTAGAAGTCATAAAATTATTTCTCGTCTTTCATATGACTTTGCCTTTGGAGGCCTAACCAATAATTCTTGAAAATAACTAAAACACTATTTTGAAAGTTATACTCTTTGGTACTTCTCAATATGTATAGATAATATTGCATTATGTTATTATTTTCATATTGTAAGGGCTTATAGTCTGAAGTTACAGATTAAATAACCCAAAGCTATTTACATGAAGAATTTACATGAAAGTGATTATTCTTTAGAATATTCTGAAGTTTATGTTCAGATTCTTAGAAATATACTGTCTTACAGGAATTAGAAGCAGGACTATGTGTAAGTCTTTCTGAAAATCCCAATCATCACATTTTATTCTTCTGATCCTTTCCTTGTCAAAAAGTATGTTGGAGAACTCAGAAAACAACTTAATAAAATTTTTTTAAAAACTACTCCCCATAAATTTCTTTCCTAGGAACTATTTTTGTTTATGTCTCTTTCCTTTTGATTACATCTATACATTTTAAACAAAATTTATATATGACTTTTAACTAACATTTATTTACTACATCTTAGGGAATAACCCTAAAATGAATTGTGCATTAGGCCATAATTTCAAGGAGTTGACAAACCAGAGGCTGAATTTATGCAAAAACAAGCAGTTATTGATGAGCTCCTGTTTCACCTGGGGAAACAATGATGAATAGGCAGACATGAGCCATCCCTCATGGAATTTACATTCTATTGAAGAATTCAGGCACTAAATGTCTATATAAATAAAGGAAATAATTACAGCTTATGATAATTGCGAAAGGGGAAATGAATAGGATGCTGCAAAAGAAATTAAAGGGCGGCTGTTTTAGAAGACATAGTCAAGGCATGGGCCTTTGGGACATGGACTCAAAGATGAAAAGGACATAGCTCTGATCTCCAGGAGTTTACTATTTAGTGAAAGGCATAAGATAAATAAAAAATAACTACATATCCTAAGGCAAAAATGCATTTCATACGCCTAACCTCCCCAACATCATAGCTTAGCCTAGCTTAGCTTAAATGTGCTCCAAACACTTACATCACGTACGGTTGGGCAAAATCATCTAACACAAAGCTTATTTTACAATAAAGTGTTGAATATTTCATGTAATTTATTGAATACTGTACTGAAAGTGAAAAACAGAATGGCCGTCTGGGGACAGAATGGTTGTAAGCCTACGGGTTGTTTACCATCATGATTGCGAGGCTGACAGGGAGCTGCAGGTCGCTGCCCCTGCCCAGCACACGAGAGAGAATCATACTGCACATCAGCAGCCCAGAAAAAGAGCAAAATTCAAAATTTGCAGTACAGTTGCTATTGAACGCATATTGATTTTGCACCATTGTAAAGTCGAAAAACGAAGTCAAACCATTGTAAGTTGGGGCCCCTCTGTAATCTAATATGGTAGAAGCAGGGATGTGAAGGCATGTGAAGAGACAAAAAAGAGACGACATAGGAAATGGACCCTAAACCATATTAGAACTGAAAGCAATTTTTATTTCTGTAATTAAGGAAAGAAGAAATGACTCCATCCAATTTTGAGAAGTTCGGTACAACTGGTGATGCTTTTTTCTGTGTTGAAGTACTTCTTATGAAGATTAAGAACCTCCTTAAAACCCACTATTTGTCTAGAACTGCGAGTCCTCATTGACTCATGGACTGAGTCCCGCCTAATCCCTTTCCAGGGAACAGAAGGAAAAGGAATTTTCTTAATAATCAATTCTTTAGGCAGAGTGCGAAATAGAAGGCATTTATGATTACTAGTGTTATTGTTACATGAAATCTATGCATTTTATGGTATTTTTTAAATTATCCTTAGCTTTAGGGGAGTTCCTTGTGAAAATTATAAGCTCTCAGGTGTGTTGTGCAAAATCAAAGTGAAGGGGTTATTGTGTTCATGCTTAACTAGACTTTCCCAAAAGACAGAGAAAGAGGAGTAGTATATATTGTGGGCTTCGAGTATGGCAGAAAGATCAACATGAGGAAGCTTGAAACAGCTGAATGCTGCCAATTGTATTTTTAAACAGTATCTAGTTGATGCAGGAGTGTTTTTTTTTTCTGCTTTTTCTCCCCAAATCCCCATGGTACATAGTTGTATATTTTTTTAGTTGTGGGTCCTTCTAGTTGTGGCATGTGGGATGCAGCCTCAGCATGGCCTGATGAGTGGTGCCATGTCTGCGCCCAGGATCTGAACCAGCGAAACCCTGGGCCACTAAAGTGGAGCACATGAATTTAGCCACTCATCTGGGCTCCATAAATGGACTTCAGGGGTCACTACTGAGATCTACCCTACAGAAAATTTTCTTCTTTATATATATGTTAGGCGTTCATTCAAACATTTTTCAAAAATTACTTTGAAAAGCAATACTCTCTAGTCTTGTAACAATTGACAAACAGTATTTAAAATTTAACAGGCACTCCCTGGTACGTGTCTTGTTTCACTGCCTGAGATGTATCTTTGAAACCATTCACAGTGTCTCTAGACAGTGCCTGGAACTACTGTAGTGTTTTTAACAAACACAGCCCATCCCTAGCCTTTGGCTATAGATACAGTATTACATGTCATGAAAATAGATAAAGAAAAATAAGCAGCAGGCTTATGTGAGAGATGAAGGCTATTATCTCCCTTAAGCTAAGATTGCGAAGTGATGCATGTGAATACTGTGTTTTGCAGAACTGAGATATAGAAGCTGCTTCTTTAGCTCAAATTGTCATGGTATTGCTGGATTTTTTTTCCTCCACCCATTTTGGCTAATGCATCATGGTTGGAGCTATGAACCTGGGCGTTATCAGTGAACTCCACCCCTTACTTCCAGTTCCACAAGAACCATAAGTAGGTAGATAGGTCTGTGGTAGGGTGGTGGCCCTGTCACATCCACCCATCGTACCCCTGTTCATCCAGTTGTTGAGCCAACAGGAAGTCACAACCTTGTAAGGAATAAAGGAAAACTTCTATCCAGCTAGTTTTCAATATTCCCAACTTCGCTTGATATTTAATGGCATGGACTTGGGAATCAAATTCCAGCTCAATACTTTCTAATTGTATGATTTGGGCCTGTTATTTATCCTCTGAGCCTCGATTTCTTTGCCTGTAAAATAGGGTTGTGCCCTCTTCAAGGGTTTTTATGAAGATTAAGTTAGAAAGTATGTGAAAAGTTCCCAGGACAGTGTCTCCTCGGAAAATATTGACACCTTATCTCCTTCTCATCTACCTATTGCTCATACGCCTAATCTTGATGTCTTATTTAATTTTCCTCTCACTCTCTAGTTCACTTCCTTTCTGTCCTTCCTGGCGCTCTTCCTTCTCTGAATGGATGTTCTTTTCTCTGGAACAATTGTGATTCTTTTTCTTCCTTAATATTGTGCCCCTTTTAAATTGTAGCCACTAGCGGGCTACACAATAAGGTACAACTCCATTCTCCCTGACCACGTGGGGACTCAGAGGGTGAAATCAAAGAATCAAAGGGGAATCACATACTAATAGAATGCTGAAGACACATTAGAAAACATCTAATACAACACAATTCGAAAGATGAGTTAACTAGATATTTAAGCAAATACAAACAGACAATTGTTATATTTTTCTAAACTCTACCTCTACAAATCTACAGTTAAAAAATAAATTTTATTTTCTCTTGAAAGTTTTCTCACTTTTAAACCATTTTCTGGGGGGGGGGGGCAGGGAAGAAGAAGACACAAGTGAGAGCAAATAAACCTCCTTTTGCAACAAAGCCAGTATGTAGATTATTTTCTTTAATTCACTTCAACTAAAGTCCTAAATAAATCCACATATTCAATTAAAAATGCATAATCTCTAAATTTGAAATATCTCAGGTAGATTTTAATTTTTGCTTTGTTTAACATTCAACAAACTGAAATTAGTCTGTTAAAGCAATCTCTTAACTTTGAACACCCATTCATTCTAAAATATATACAAAATATGCAAAGAAGTATTTGTACTTACCCAAAAACTGATAGAAACTGTGATGTCATGGTTGAAAAATAGCCTAAAGTGAATGTCCTATACTATTAAAAGTATCAATTAAAAAGGTAAACAATTAAACAAAGAAAAAAGAATCCCTGTGAAATATCCAATCCAGAAGGTACGTTTTCTATTTATTCATCTACTTTTCACACATGTGCCCGAGTCCTTATGTCTCGGAAGGTGCTTGGTATTCCTGTTTGTTATCCTCTCATTTTAAAAAGGTTGCTCTGTACTTTTGAGAAAAAACCAGACTTGATACAGTTCCATCACAGAAATGCTGGTGTCGGGGAGGATTCTGTCTGTACTTTAGAGCTGCAATGGAGAAGACTTAAGAGCTGAAAGCTCCATAATTAACATTCCATCAATGCGGAAGTCTTCAAATATATTCTCATGCTTAAGTTATAATTTACAAATAGGCACTTACAAATCTGTTCATCAAATGCTACTTACAATTGGTAAAATTAAACTAACTTTTTTATATATGTACATGCAAGAAGTAGAATCCTAACTTTGAGGCTAATGAGCCTGGTGACAGATCCTTGACGTTAGAAAAATGGGGAGGAGAGTTTTATTGTTGTTCTCGTTCTAATAATCCTCTCAGTTGGTGACTCTAACTCCAATCCTCTGATACTTGACCTTAATTCTTATAGCCCTTACACATAGTGAAGACTGGTAATTTGATTAATGGGTTGATTCATTCATTCATTGAACAAACATTTCTTGAGTTCTTACTGTGAACCAGGTAGAAGGTTGGGATAAAGTTTGGAGCCAAAACAAACAAACAGAAGCAAATTCCATAGTCTTTGTCCTCTTGAAACTGATGATCTAGTGTGTGGGGAGGGCTGGGCAGTGGAGAATTGGAAGTAGATGTTAATCAAAGAAAAATTCCAATTGAGATAAATGATATGAAGGACACATGCGGTGTCCTTCATGAAAACTAAACTGGAGAGGAAGGTTAGAGAAAGCTTCCCTGTGGGATTGAAGACAGAGTTGAGATCTGAAGAAAGAATGAGTAAGCGAGGTGAGGGGGCAGAAGGGTAGCTATCTGTGCAAGTGGACAAAACTGTGAAAGACCCTGTGACAGAAGGAAGTGTTTCAGGTCGGCCTGGTGGCATAGTGGTTAAGTTCAGTGCACTCCACTTGGGCGGCCCCAGGGTTCACAGACTCAGATCCCAGGCATGGATCTATATTACTTATCAAGCCATGCTGTGGCTGCAACACACACACAAAATAGAGGAAGGTGGGCACAGATGTTAGCTCAGAGCCAATCTTCCTCAAGCAAAAAGAGGAAGATTGGTAATAGATGTTAGTGCAGGGCTACCTTCCTCACCAAAAAAGTAAATAAATAAGGGAATGTTTCCCATTTTAGGAAAGGAAAGAAGGACTGGGAGCAAAGAAGACATGATCAAGAAAAGGCTCTGGATGGAGAGAATTCAGATTATGTAAGGTTTTGCAGGCCAAATTAAGGATTGTAGTCTTTCCTAAGAGTTATGAAAGTCATTGAGAGAAGAAAAACAGGATTGGATTTGCATCAGGAAAAGGTCACTCTGCCTGTTGGGACTAGAATGGATGGGCCCAAGAGAAATGCGTGCACGTGTGAAGCATGAGACATGCATAAAATTATTCATAGCAGTTTAATGTTCCTAATAACCCTAAATTAGAAACAGACCAAATGTTCATCGAGTATAATGAATAAATAAATTTTGATGTAAGTACACAATAGATTACTATATAAAAATGGAAATGGACAAACTACAACTACACACTATGACATAGATGAATTCCTTGTACATAATGTTAAATGAAAGAAGCCAGACACAGAAAGATACATGCAGTATGATCCTATTTGCATAAAGTTAAAAGCAGGCAAAACTAATATGTGGTGTTCGAAGTGAGGATAGTGGTTATATGTGGAGCAGGGGAAATAATACTAGCTATTGGAAGGGGCATGAAGTGGGCTTCTGCAGTGTTGGCAATGTCCTTTTTACTAAACTGGATGGTGGTTAAACAGATGTTGGATTTGTGATACTGTATTGCACTATATCTTTATGTTTAGTGCAGTTTTCAGTATATATATAATGCTGGAAAGCATTTTTAATTTTTTGTTTTTTAAGAATAGATTGGTGGGGGGGCCGGCCCAGTGGCGCAGTGGTTAAATTCGCACGTTCCGCTTTGGAGGCCCGGGTTCGCCAGTTTGGATCCCAGGTGCAGACATGGCACCGCTTGACATGCCATGCTGTGGTAGGCGTCCCATATATAAAGTAGAGGAAGGTGGGCACGGATGTTAGCTCAGGGCCAGTCTTCCTCAGCAAAAAGAGGAGGATTGGCAGCAGATGTTAGCTCAGGGCTAACCTTCCTCAAAAAAAAAAAAAAAAAAAGAATAGATTGGTAGAGCTATTGACTGGATACAACGAGATCAGTTAGGAGCAATGGCAGTGTCCGTTTCTCCTTGAACCTTGCTAATGTGCTGAAGATGGAAGGAGACTTATTTGTGAGCTACTATTTAGGAAGCAAAATGAACAGGATTTGGTGGTGCATTAGATATGGAGCATGAGGAATGAGGAGGTGGCAAGGGTGGTTCCTAGGAGCAACCGATTCAGGAAAAGAAAGAAGCAGTCCTCTGTTTGTGAGAGGGGACAAAGGGTAGAACGGATGCGGCTAAGGATAAGTTTCCACGTTCGGTGGCAGAAAGGTAAAGGGTCAGCCAAAGACTAGCTGTGAGAAAAAGTGAAGGAGAGAGGGTTGGACTTGTTCAGAGCGCAGAGCAAGTAGTTGTGGAGAGTGGGAGGGTGAGGGAACCGAAGAAGTACAGGGAGGACTACTGAGCGGTGCTGAGAAATCTTTTGAAGTTGATCACTATGAATTTATACTGAACATTTTACGCTAAAGATTGACTTGCTCCAGCAGCGCTCAGTGGCTCTTGTCCAGGCCTGAAGAGAACCGGAGATTAGGATCGCACGTGATTGGACTTTTGCCAGATGGGTGTGAGCAGGATAATTTTGGGGTAATATGATAAGCCAAACTAGATCAATAAGAGGCGGTGATAAATCCCAATTCTCCATCTTCATCAGAAAGAAAGAGGATCTTCAATGGGCACCTGTTCCAGAGTTCCCTGTGGATATGGAAATTCCCCTGAGAGGGTAAGACAGAAGATGAGGGACGCCAGCGTGACAAAGGTCATAGGTCTCCAGAATTACTCGTCTCTCCTCTCTTTCCATTGTTACTGCAACCACAGCCCCATATTACTACCTCTTCTTCCCTGTCCTTATGTTTCTGTTCCTTGTTCTTTTTCTCCAAGTCCCTTTCTCCTCCTCGCGTCCTCTGCTCTTTTGGGGATTGTATGGAAGAAACAAGCGTGAAGTGGACACACTAAAGCCGTGTAGGGACTCTGGCAGATTTGGGACTGGAGAAACTAAATTCAGAGGAAGATTAGTGTTTCAACCTTTTGGACACATCAGTTTATATATAATTTCAGGTACAGTAACCAATGGGCCCCACCGCAAAGACAGCAAGTCCATACAATTTCAGTACCATGCCAACTAATATTTGGACACTACGGAAAATTGCAAAGAAAGCAATTTTATCTTTGGCATGCACCTATCTCCTTGTTTCTTTCTTCTGCTAATACCTCATTTATTTATTCTTCACTCATTTATTCCACAAGCGCATACTAAATAACTACTATGCATCAGACACTGAGCTAGTTGTCTTCTAGCAACTCACACTTAGGGTTCCTCTACCCAAAAGGACCACCTGTCCTCCTTAAATTACCCTCTCTCTTCCATGATTCAATCAAAAACACTCATTTCCTAAGGGATGTTGATAAGATTTTTATTTAAATAGGTCATACCAATATACACATAAACGCACTAAATGTAAACATACGCAAGCTCTCTCCTAAGCACTTTGTAAGTATGAATACACTTAATCCTCACAACACACTACGAGGTAAGTACTTTTATCATCTTCACTTTAAAAATGAGAAACCCCAGGCACGGAGAGGTTAAGTCCTGTGCTCAGCAGGGAGGTGGCCGAGGCAGGACTCTGTCAAGCAGTCTTTCTCCAGAGCCTGTGTTCCTAATCACTGCCCAGCAAGCCTACACCTGAGGCTGTGTGAGGCGCGGGGGGGGCGGGGAGGTGCTGCATTCTTTCTTTTTTTTTTGAAGATTGGCACCTGGGCTGGCATCTGTTGCCGATCTTCCTTTTCATTTTTTCTTCTTTTTCTCCCGAAAGGCCCCCAGTATACAGTTGTATATTCTAGTTATGAGTGCCTCTGGTTGCGCTATTTGGGACGCCGCCTCAGCATGGCCTGATGAGTGGTGCCATGTCCTCGCCCAGGATCCGAACCAGCGAAACCCTGGGCCACCAAATCAGAGCCCTCGAACTTAACCACTCAGCCATGGGGCGGTCCCCAAGGGCTGCATTCTAACAGGCTTTATTAGGAGTTAGAACTGAAATTTGCTTTCTGCTTTGAATTGACTCTTGTTCTTATCATCAGGAGTCCAGTGATCATTAGGGTAGGGTTGTTTTGTTGGTATTGAATTTTACATAAACATTCAAGAAAGTAAAAGCCCATTCACAATTCACAATTTGAGGAAAGACCTCTTTATGGTCATTGGGATTGATAATGAGTGGATAGGATCTATGATTTCCTGGGCCTCTTCTACTTGACTTGAGAGGTGTTGAGAGCTACTCAGAGCAGCAGAAAGAGGAAGGAATACAGTTGCAGGATGTCAGAGAGAGAGAAAACATCAAACTAGGTGGTTCAGTTAGACAGTTAATTTGATATCTAATTTCTGTTGAATCAGTGGATTAGAAGAAATGTTTGTGAAACTTTTCTAATCAATATCCTGTTAGGAAAATTAAAACCAGTGTATTACTTCTTAACTTATTCTGGAAGCAAATAGTATGAAATTCCCAAGATGCTCAGTTTTCTTTCAGCAGAAAAGAAAAAACCATACATTACAGTTTTACTGAGCAGTGTGGGCTTAATATACAAGGATATGAAGGAGAGAGTGCACTTTTTTTTTTTCGGTGAGGAGGATTCACTCTGAGTTAACATCCATGCCAGTCTTCAGCTATTTTGTATGTGGGTGGCTGCCACAGCATGGCTACCTAGTGGTGTAGGTCTGTGCCCAGGATCCAAACCCACAAACCTGGGCCACGAAAGTGGAACACACCAGATTTAACCACTACGCCACGTGGCCAGCCCCAAGAGTGCACCTTTGTTTTTGGAAGATTAGCCTTGAGCTAACATCTGCTGCCAATTCTCCTCTTTTTGCTGAGGAAGACTGGCCCTGAGCTAACATCCATGCCCATTTTCCTCTGCTTTATATGTGGGATGCCTACCACAGCATGGCTTGCCAAGTGGTGCCATGTCCACACCTGGGATCTGAACCAGTGAACCCCAGGCCACTGAAGCAGACCTTGTACACTTAACCACTGTGCCACTGGGCTGGCACCAAGAGTACACTTCTTTTTGTAGCCCTCCCTCAATGATTTCATTCATTTTCATTCTTTCATTCATGTATTTGTTCTTCTCTATTTTTATTTGTTTGTTCAACTCATTCATTTATGCATCTATTGAACAAATACTTTTTCTTTCTTTCTTTCCTTTTTTTTTTGGTGAGGAAAATTGGCCCTGAGCTAATATCTGTTGCTAATCTTCCTCTTTTTGCTTGAGGAATATTGTCACTGAGCTAACATCTGTGCCAATCTTCCTCTATTTTATATGTGGGACATGGCCACAGCATGGCTTGATGAGTGGTTCTAGGGCCTGTGCCCAGGATCTGAACCGGCAAACCCTGGGCTGCTGAAGTGGAGTGTGTGAACTTAGCCACTATGCCACTGGGCCAGCCCCTGAACAAATACTTTTTAAGTGCCCCCCATCTGCCATGTATTGTTTTAGGTGCTATGAATATTGCAGTAAATAAAACAAGCAAGATCCCTAGTCCACAGACTTTACAGTCTCAGGAGGGCAAGGGTTGTAGGCAGAGAGAATCAACTAACAAATAAGTGAATAAGATAAATGGAGAAATGAGTTACATAAATAGAACTGATTGATTGATATGATAGAGAGGGACTGATTGGGGGCCATTTTAGATCAAATAGTTTGAGAAGATTATTTAACAAATGAATAAATGATTGAATGGGGAAGATACATACACAAACAAATAATAAAAGGTAGCAAGCATGTGATAAATGTGATGAATGGATTTCAAATAAAGTGCTCTGTAAGCATAAAAGAAAAGTTATATATAACTGGAAAGAATTTAAGATGTCCTTAAAGCTAAATAGGGTTGTTTTTTGGGGTTTTTTGTGTGTGTGTGAAGAAGATTTGCCCTGAGCTAACATCTGTACCAATCGTCCTCCACTTTGTATGTCGGATGCCTCCACAGCGTGGCTGATGAGTGGAGTAGGTCCACACCCGAGATCCAAACCCTCGAACCCCAGGTGGCCCAAGCAGAGCATGTGGAACTTTACTTGGTCACAGGGCTGGCCCCTAGATAAGAGTTCGATAGATGAAGATGGTGGAATAAGGACATTCCTAACTGAGAAAATAAGAGAGAAAGTAAAAGGGAACACCTGCCATGCCCAGCCAAGAAGATGAAGAGCAGAGGGATGGAAGAGCGGTAAGGGACGGCAGCCTTTTGGAAGCAGAGGAAACAGATTGAGGCCAGGTCAGGAGGGGCCTTGAACACCATGAAATGAGTTTTAATTAAAAAGAAAAATTCTTCAGCCAAAGGGCTTGAATGGACACTTCTCCAAAGAACATATTCAAATGGCCAAGAAGCATATGAAAAGATGCTCAGCATCACTAATCATCAGAGAAATGCAAATCAAAACACAAATGAGATATTACCTCACACTCGTTAGAATGGTTACTATCAAAAGACCAAAATATCAAGGTGAGGATGTGGAGAGATTGGAACCCTTGTGCACTGTCGATGGGAATGTAAACTGGCACAGCCACTGTGGAAAACAGCATGGAGCTTCCTCAAAAACTTAAAGAGAACTACCATATGATCCAGCAATCCCACTTCTGGGTATATATCCCAAAGAATTGAAAGCAGGGCTTGAAGAGAGATTTGTACACCCATGTTCATAGCAGCTTTACTCACAATAGCCAAGAGGTGGAAGGAACCCGTTCTATCAATGGAAGAATGGATAAACAAAATGTGGTATATATGTACAATGAAATATTATTCAGCCTTAACAAGGAAGGAAATCCTGTCTCATGCCACAACAGGGATGAACCTTGAGGACATTATGCCAAATGAAATAAGCTAGTCACAAAAAGACAAATTCTGTATGATTCCTCTTAGATGAGGTGTCTAACATAGTCACATTCATAGAAACAGAAAGTAGAATGATGGTTACCAGGTGCTGGGGAGAGGGGCAAAAGAGAGTTATTGCTTAACGGGTATAGAGTTTCAGATTTGTAAGATGAAAAAATGCTGGAGATCTGTTTCACAATGTGAATGGACTTAACGTTACTGAACTGTACGTTTGAAAATGGTTAAGATGGTGAACTTCATTTTTTATTACAATAAAAAATTCTTCAGTTACTTACGTCCTCAAAATCATCATGCTGTTTTTGTATTAAACTTCTAAGAAGGACCTACATTAACCGCATTTATGCAAACCCCACCTATATGGATCTTGTCCCATGTTGAGCAACAAACCAGCTTAAACAGGGTCTTTGAACCGTGCTCCGTCAGTCTTCGTCATTCTTGAGTTATCAATATCTGCATGTTGCAAAAGGTCCCATTATATTAGTTTCTCACTAACATGTCATTTCATTATAGGACCACATTTGCCTCATCCCTGTGTGAGTCCTGAGACACGTTTCTAGTGTAAACTTTCCTAGTTTTATCCATTTACATAATGTATAGGCCCAATACATTTTAATTATTAAGTTTAATATATTCAACATACAAAAATTAAATATATATTTGATATATAAGGTTGCCTCCTGTTTTATATAGATTAAACTAACTATAATTAAATGATATAGCCAAGTGAGTATTTAGTGTTTAATATTTCATTGTTTTATTGCTGCATAATCTATTTTACAGATATTAAATCACATAAAAACACGTAAGGTGAATACTTAACCATCTTCTACTTTGGGCCACAAAGTATGAGACAAAGCATACATTTTTAAATACATCTAACTTTGGAAGTTTTGTGTATTCACTTTTATAATGATTGGGTTTTTTTGTTTTTTAGAACTTTCCTGCTATATTTATCTGCATTTTGTGTTAGCACAAGAGAGATGCTTTTCATTGTACAAAACTGGTTCACTTTACATGATCCAGACTTGAGAAGCTAACGCCTCCCGGGTTTCAAGATGACATGCTAAATGTATGTGAACACCTGCTGGTGAGGGATGATGTCGCCCTACAGACTGGTGTTCCTGGCCCTTGTAACTTAGACCAAGTTGGAAGGCATGAGGATTGCGAAGCCCTGAAGTGTAGAATCAAGGGAATCCTGCTGCCAGAAAATGCTTCTGACATTTTCTGGTGCAACAGAGCGGTCTTAGTCAGGAATTACAAGAATCGAGAAGATACCACAAAAGGAACATGCCATTCGGGTGGGACCGCAACATCTAACAGGTAGACGATTGTCTAGTACTGATATATTAAAATGTTTCATGAGGGCTGCAACCCAATCTGTCTTGTTTACTTCTGAATCCCTAGCACGATAACTGGTACATTGAATATGTCAATAAATATTTACTGAACGAATGAATGTTAGCCAGTTTGGACATTTCTTTCTCAAAACATTTGAAAATTTGCCTTTTGTTCTCCTTCTCCCATGGGACCACCTCCATCATCTATAATAAAAACAATGAGAAACATAATTTGTGTGACAAATTTCCTTTCTAGATGAAAAAATGTATGCTTGGTTAACCAGAAAACTTGAGCCAGTTTCTATACTTACAACTTTAGAGTTAAAAGCAGTAATAATGAAAAATTACCTAAACTAATTAAAAGGAAGGTGATGGGGAGTTGCACAGGCTTTGTAATCAAATATTGCTAGGGTTACATTTCAGCTCTACAGTTAGTAGCCGTATGAGGTTGGATGAATTACTTAACCTTTCTGTTCTCACTGCCCTTTTATTAAATTAAAGTTTTATGAAGATTTAATGAGTCAATGTATATGCAATGCTTTGTGCCAACTTGGTAAATAATAAATAGTAGCCATTAACTGTTTCTCTGACTAAGGATATTCATTTTCCTAATTTTCAATGGGCTGTAAGATTCTTGGGACAGAGACCATATTTCATTTATTCCTAGAACCTGGCACAATGCATGGCATAGGTTGGTACTTAATAAATAAGCGTGTTGAATTAATAAAGAAAATAAATATTTAAGCAACTGTTTGGTGACTATTGTGCATAGTACTCCGCAAGGTTGTGCACCACACAACTGATAACTGAGGCGTATGTAGACAAATACCCAAAAGAGTCATTTAAAATATAGAAATAAGGCATTTTCTACCACCGGAATAATTTGTAATTCCTTTGATTAATCAAGGTTTTTCATGATGATTAAGGAATTTACAAGGAATGTTGAGCTCAAGTAACTCCACATTGAACGGAGACTATATTATAATGTATTCACACATAGCCACATTCCAGTTTAGCTACATAGTGATTTTTACCATTAAGGACATTTTTCTCATTTGCTTTCACTAACACAAACCCTGCTCATAAGTGTAGATAACTGGTTTTGAAAATTTCACAATAAAAACTGTAAAGTAGTTCTGTACTTTGTAATCAGGAAAGGCACCCACAATGAAGAAGAGATTTGCTTTTAATAAAAACATTTTATACATCCCCCTGCAAGTTCTCATGTGGCAAACACTACAAGTATATACCTAACTGTACATCAGCAGGACTGTAAACACCCTGGGCTAGGTGGCAGTACTTTACACTTCTAAATGAGAATAATTTTTGCCCATAACGTAATTATATTAAAGGCATCTCTTTTAATCAATGGCTAAATAATCACTACCACTTTCTGCACATCCCAGAAGTGTGGAACATCCTCTGGATTTGAGTTCCAATGTGTAACAAATTTTTCTAGGCTTACGGAATCAAAAACCTATTCCAAACAGATTTTAAGAGGCTAAGCCTTGCCAAATATGAAGTTATTCTTGGAACCAAAGTCTCAAATAAAAAACTAACATGCCCTTTATACCTTTACTGGCAGAGCAAAATTTGACACAAAAATCAAACTACTGTCAAGTGAAAACCACTCCCATGTAAACTTGGTTGAATATCTAGATACATCATTCTCCTTGAAACTACTGGAGAGGGATTTTTACACATTATCTTGTTTATAAGAACACACAATATTTTAGACTCATGCTTGGCATAACACGACATGCTGCAGAAACAAAATGCAACGTTTTCATAGAATGCAACTTATTTTCCAAGTTTAAAAGTTAATTTAAAAATGCACACTTAAAAATCGAGCTCCATAAATTTATAGCTTTCTGTGACCAAAAAGAAAACAAACCCAAAAACCAAAAAAA
This sequence comes from Equus quagga, assembly GCF_021613505.1. Taxonomy (NCBI): domain Eukaryota; kingdom Metazoa; phylum Chordata; class Mammalia; order Perissodactyla; family Equidae; genus Equus; species Equus quagga. The sequence continues at coordinate 26,861,274 of NC_060267.1, read as the reverse complement.
TAGGAGTCGAAAGTTTGGGCAAATAGATAACACAGTAAAAGTAGTATGAAAAATTGAAATATCCTTTCTCTGTCCTTTCCTTGTCCATTCTTTTCTATTTTCAAAGACGGCTATTTGGTTTCTCAATCCGGTTCACATTTTTCATAAAATATAACTATGAGAATAGTAAAATATGGTATAATCATTGGACCATTTTGGAAACAATTAAATGATACACAAATGCAAATTCAAATCACAATTCTTTTTGCCCTCCAAGTTAGAGGATATTGGTCCTGAAGTAAGTTCAGAAAATAAATAGGCACAAAAAAGCTCATGGAAAACATGTTCCTCAGAACTTTAACATTTAAATTGCAGTGTGTACAGTTTTTACTACATAATTTTAAGCATCCTCGAATCCTGTACATTATAAATAATGAGTCTTATTTACTTTAGCTCATTCTTAGAATATATTGAATAAGGGCTAATTACAAATCTAATATTTGTTTTGGCATTGCTTTAAAGTTTCAAAATACAATATATTGGGTCCTAATGCTTTATTTTTCAACTTATGAGAATTATGCATATGTTTCAAATGAGGACTTTTCATTTTCTTCTTGTGTCTTTAAAAGTTAACTTAGGACACTTATCTCAGAATTTTCCCCAGAGCAGTATAAACTGGATAACTGCTAATATAGAAGTTAAGATTATCAGATAATTTTTATCAAGTTTAAGTTTTGGTTCCATGCATTTTTTTTAACCTTTGATACCTGCCTCACTTTTCTAACAGGAAGTAGTAGTAACTGACAAATGAATAAAGGAGTAGCTAATGATACTAACAGAAAAACTTAGTCATATGTACTGATTATGATTTTATATTGCATTCTTTCATATAAGATGGTTACATTTATTGATAATTAACAACGTCCTAGTTAGCATGGTGGAACCGAAAAAGTGAAAATGTCATGATGTTCTACTACAGTCGTCATGAATGCATTCCAGGTACTCCACCACCTGAAAAAGTCTGAGAATCACAGACTCAGCATCCATTATGGCTGTGTCTAGTAACGCAAATAAAATCCTAAACCATTAACAGATCATCTCCATTTTTCCTGGCCCGTCAACATGGTGGTATAGGGGGTAGGAGATTAAAACGCTAGTCCCGGCTTTTGCATTTCCAACTCCAGGGCACATAAAGAGATAAGATTTATTCCCTATGACTATTCCATACAGATTCTTTCTCGTTATGTTCCATAAATATTAAACTTACCTATAACAATTAATTCCCCTTTTGATTGCTGGCTGTAGAGGTACATTTATATTGAGTTTGAATGCACAGTTGCTGAAAGATTTGCTAACTTTCTTGGCCCATTTTAAACCTCAGAACCAATGGCCTTTCCACCTTGTACTTACTTTCTATATCGTGTAAACAATAACCAAATAACAATAACACTAACATTACTAAATTTATTTTCTTTTCAACATCTCATTTAACTTTTATTGATATTATAGCCCAGTTGGATTTCAAGGATAATAGTGGAAATAGCACTGAACCAGGGAATCAGGAGAATTTCATTTGATCCCTGGATCTGTCCCTAAATAAACGGCATAATTAGGGCAATTCTGAGTGTAGATTTTCTCAAAAGCAAACTAGAAAAATAATATGTACCTCAAAATACTGCCCCAAGGATTAAAATGAAATGATGTAAATGAGGATTGGGAATTATAAAGTCTTATTCCAATGTATGTTCTTACCACTGTGATTTTGAGAACCCCTGTATTCTGTTACAGCACTGCTATTTTAAAAAGGTGGTGGACTCCTCCTTTGAGCACAAAAACAAGCCGAGTATTTCTGGACAGAAGTTGCAATAGATAATGCTTCAAAGTAAAGTAACAGGCTGAGACAACGTTGTTTGGATATTCGTTTTCTGTATTGGCAATCCTCTTTTTAAAATGAAAGAGCTTATTAACAGATATGTAAGATTCTCATAAAACCGATTAATGGGCCCACATTAAGGTGTTCAAAATCTAAAATAAAAAAAAATGGCATTTCATACATGTATAGCCATGCTTCTTTCTCTCAACCATTGCCATTAAAAGAATTTTTTTCATATTGAAATTATTTATCAAACTGTCTGCTATTTTAACAGAGGTTTAGTTGACCACTGACAATGATGGACATGAATTCTAGCTATTAAACCTAATAACCATAGATGGGCTGAAATATTACTCAGACTTCTAATTCTCTGCACTTGGTTTCAACGCAAATGCTGCTCTTCAGTTGTTCCCTTCTCAAGATATCGCCCATGTTTGTTAAGAACTTCAGACACATCACATACACACAGCAAATCTGGTATTCATCATGAATTCACCTAGAAAATCCTGTTTTACAGGTGAACTAGGCTTTTACTAGGAATTAGTAGAAGCCATATGACTAATCTTACATAATGCATTTTATTTTCCTCTGTCAGAACATATATTTCCTTGATGCTAAAATCTCATAGAACATTTCTTGCTGCCTTTTTTCCTCTGAGCTTAGCTTAACACAACGCATGCACTATAACAGAGTGTCTCTGAGCCTTTACCTGAAAATTAACTTTTAAAATATGTCAAAACAAATTAAGATGTCTCATCTTCATTTTTGATTGTTTTTAGCACTGAGTCTTCTCCCAAAATTTTACATAGTTCATTGAGTCTTTGCTGCATTTTGGGAATCCCAGCTAGCTGAGATTCCAGCTTTTGTTTTTCTTCACTCAGTGTTAAACGGATAGCAGTATCCAATTGTTCAAAGCGCCAACCTCCTTCACCATCAAACTGTAATAAATGAGTGTGGTATTTCCTGCATAATCAAAATGAAATAATATTATTAGCAATAATTGTGAAAAGCCATTTTAGTTATAGTTTTATCATTCTAATTGATATCCAAAGGCAATTTTTAAGTAAGGTGCCTATTTTATATTCAATTTTCAAAAATCCCCAAGAGGGTCACTATTGTGATTTTTTTTACTCCCAAAGTCATTAATCTCTAGGAAATTCTACTGCTTATATTAAATTTATTTCATATGCTGAATATATATGATTTGCAAAGGAAGACATGCTGTTGCATCCATTTAATTTATCTTCATAACCCAGTATGGCTTTGAGTAAATATCAAAGCATACTTAGAATGAGAATAACGGAAGAAAGTCGAGAGAAGAAACTAAAAATTTAAAAGGTTATACAGAAAAACTAAGAAAAATAAAGGAAATACAACACCAATTCATTAATATACCATCCTTTGAGAATGAATTATTCTACATAAGTACAAATTTATTGATAATTAAAGTTTTAAAATGTTTTTTAAAAATGAACTCTTTGACAGAAATCTTTTAGAGATACTTCCTGCATTCATATAATTTAATCTCCTTTCTCATGGCTCAGGTTCATAATTAGCAACTTCAGCGAGGTAGAGAGATGATTTTATTGATGAGATGGGAGACTATCCATCTTCTCCTACAGGAAGGCTCAGGTTATCAGTCTCTGGGATTCATGGGGGATGTGTGGAGAGAGTAGAGCTCTCAGAGTTGACCTCGCATGGCTGAGCCACTGCGTTTGGTCACCATGCTGAAGTGGCCCATGTTCTTATGTGTCCCCAGTTTTTCTGTCTTTCCCTTATAGTGTTTCTCACTTCTTGTTTTCTTTTAAGCTCTCACCTGTCATTATTTACTATGATCAGTGGGCTTATTTCAAGTAGCTGTTACTGCCTATTTTTTTTAAAGTGAGATATGATTCACATACCATAAATTCATCCTTTTAAAGTGTAAAATTCAGTCATTTTTAGTATATTCACAAGCTAATGCAACCACCACCACTATCCAATTCCAGAATATTTTCTTCACCCCCAAAAGAAACCCTATCCCCATTATCAGTCCCTCCCTGTTTCCCTTCTGCTCAGCTCCTGCCAAGCACCAATCTCCTTTATATCTCTAAGGATTTGTCTATTCTGGATGTTTCATATACTTGGAATCATACAATACGTGGGTTTTGTGACTGAATTCTTTCACTTAAAATGATTTCAAAGTTCATCTAGTTGCAGCATGTATTATCACCTCTTTTGTTTTTATGGCTGAATAATACTCCATTGTATGGTATTGTATACTTTATTTATTCATCAATTGAGGACGTTTGGGTTTCATCTCATTTTGATTGAATGGTTTTAGCATGCTGTAAAATGGGAACACTAAGCTAGGTTAAAGTATGTCTAAACGAGTAAAATCAATCACAAGCTGAAGGTTGAAGTCGATGTGCTTGATAACATATGACACAGATTAATCATCTTCTCCGTAGACTTTTGAGTATCTACTATGTTTAGGTTCTGCAGTTTTCCAAAAATGTGATCTCCCAACAGGTGGGACCTTGTGAAAATTAAATTGAAAACAATGCATTCCTGTGTCAAGGGAAAAAATAAAAATGTGAAAATACTGCTATTAAAATCGGAGAGTTAAAACAAAGGTAATGGAAAAACAAAAGAAAGGTAGTTATATGAGAAAGAGAAATAATGGTTAAAAAAAATCATTTTGTTTACTTCATTCTCAACTTTTCTTGGGCTTCCCTAGTCTTGGATATACAACCAGGAGCTATTCTAGAATGCGGTAGTTCAGATCTTGGGCAACTTCCATCTTCAATGTACAATGAAGGTTTGGCTCATCACTCCGGTCCTACAACATTATTTGATTTCCACATGGGAGGAAGACACTGTATAGGTGTTTCATGACCTGAGATTCAAAGGTGTGTTCCATATTATGGGCTAAAACAATATTTCAGGGTTTACTTTAGTCAGAGGAATTCAAAAGAAACGACCATATTAACTGAGGTTCACTGGAAATAATCTGTAGACTTCCTGTGCAAATAAGATAAAGCATTGGAAAGAGGTAATTATAGAGCTGTAATTCTATCCAGGAATCAAATAATGTAATAAGCTTCTATAATTTTTGACCTCTTCAGATACTGCTATTGATTTTAATCTTTACAACCAACAGTTACCCATTTGTCGTTATGGGGAAAAATATAATACATCTTTTCCCTCCTCTGAAATCTTTTCAGGGAAATTAAGAATTTCATCTTGGGAAAAAGAATAATTAGAAATGATAGGTTTCCACAGTGTAAAAATTTTAAACTAATTCATAAATCAGAACTAACAATTTTTAGTTTTATGGGGAAATGTACTGTGGGTAGCTGCAATTAAAAACATATTTTTCTTGTTAAAAGGTACAAAATTACAGATTTTGCTATTTGCTCAAAAAATCACTTGTCCATGACACACATATTAGAATAGCCAAAATCCAGAACACTGACAACACCACATGCTGGTAAGGCTGTGGAGCAACTGGGACTTTAGTTCCTTGCTAGTGGGAATGCAAAATGGCACAGCCACTTTGACAGACAGTTTTGCAGTTTATTATGAAACAAAATATACTCTTACCATACAATCCAGCAATTGCACTCCTTGATATTTACCTAAAGGAGTTGAGAAATCTCATATCCTCACAAAAACCTGCACATCAATGTTTATAGCAGCTTTATTCATAATTGCTAAAACTTGGAAGCAACCAAGATGTCCTCCACTAGGTGAATGGATAAATAAACTGTGTACACCCAACAATGGAATATTATTCAGTGTAAAAAGGAATGAGCTATCACGCCATAAAAAGACACAGAGGAAACTTAAATGAAAATTACTAAGTGAAAAAAGCCAATTGGAAAAAAGCTACATACTGTATGATTTCAGCTATATGACATTCTGGAAAAGGCTGCACTATAGAGACATTAAAGATGAGTGGTTTCTAGGGTTTGGGGGAAGGGAGGGATGAATAGGCAGAGCACAGAGGACTTTTAGAGCAGTGAAAATACTCTGTATAATACTAGAATGGTAGAAACATGTAATTATAAATTTGCCCAAACCTGTAGAATGTACAACACTAGGTGAACCCTAACGTAAACTATGGACTTTGGGTGATTATGATGTGTCAATATAGGTTCATCAATTGTAACAAGTGTACCATTCTGGTGGAGGATATTGATAATGGGGGAGGCTATGCATGTGTGGGGACAGAGATATGGGATATTTCCGTACCTTCCTATCAATTTTGCTATGAACCTAAAACTGCTCTAAAAAAATAAAGTCTGGAAAACAACAACGATAACAAAAAACTATTCGTTCCTTCACTTGAGAAAAAAATGACTGAATATGCTTCCAATGCCTCTTTAGGCTACTTGAATAAGGAACTGAATGACAGGGTAGCATAATAAATCCACTGGTAGAGGTGAGAAAAACAGTAGGACTAAGAGAGAACTCCATGTTATCCGAACATGAGATCTATTAGGAAACATGTCTAGAAATGACAAGTCCATACCAGAAAGGGCTCAAGAGATCTTCTGGCCTGGTTTTATGTCATCCCTGATTCAGAGGATTTACGGGGAAATGTCTTAATTGTCTACAGATCCAGGTCCTGTTGTTTCTCTCTAGGGAAGAGTCAGAGGAATCACTCATCGACTTGGACTCTAACTCATCCTGGACTAGATCCAGATTGCCTCTGGAGAGATTAACAAAACAGGGTCCTATAACTCCAGATGCCAATTAATTCCTAACAATGGAGAGACAAATGACAAAGTTCCAGAGAAAGGGTCACTTCATGAAATGCTTTATTTTCAGGTCAACTCTCTGAAGAAAACAAAAATTATGAAAAATCTGAATGCTTAAATAAAGCATGAAAATAGATTATTATCTTCTCAATAGAAGTAGGATTCAGAGTCAAAGAAATTTGCATAAAAGCCTGAGCTGAACTGAATACTCAGTTTATTCACAATTTTAAAGTAAACATTCTTTATAAGGTGAAAGGTCTAGAAGGGCTTCAAGGATTAACTCTAACAAAGCTTGCTACTTAGTCTAGGTTTGAAGTTATGTACATGATGACAGCTTTGGCATAGAACGTGATCAGTCAGATGCTACAGAATGCTTCAGCCAGAGAGAAGAGGAGTCTTGCCTGTCTTTTGGGACATAGGAGGTCAAAGCATGTAGAGTTCACTGTAGTTACTAATATGTCAAAAGAAAAGATTTTGATTGATGAAACAGAAATGCAAAAGTAGACAGTGGAATGTAGTGTGAACGAAAAAGTGTTTTCACAGTTTATGCATGAGATACATTTTGAGTTCCTTGTAAAAATAGAGCTGTTTACTATAGTATAGAGGGTGTGATCCTGGTGAGTTACCTTTCTTATTTTTCTAGTTCAAGGTTTCTTCATCTGTAAGATGAGGATAATTGGACTACCTATACTCTACAGGATTGTTATGAGGCTTAAATAAAATAAGCCTGGAAGAGAATAGGTGCTGAATCTGCACTAGCAACTGTTATTATGATGACGAATCAAGGAAAAAGAGGAATGGTAAAAATTGGTGCCATCATTTTTTTAAAAAGGGGGAAATCCCATAAAATTTTATGAGATATTATTTACAAAACATTTTTGTTCATTTTTTCTTAACAAAACCCAAAAAAGTATTTCTTTCTGTGTTTTCTCCAACTTAATCATTAAGGGGAATATCAAGTTGTGGTATTTTTTTTTCCTGGATTTTGAAGAGAGGACTAAAAAGATGATGTAAAATTATATAAATACATTCTTTCCTAGTACATACTATGGAAATATGAATATTTTCAGCTAAAAAAAAATCACTGGATTTTACTGCTTCTTTTCAGAATTATTGGAATGTGCTGATGGTTTTCAAATAGCACATTAATGTTATGATGTTATCTTTGGAGTTTCTAAATCACTAGTGTGCAATTTAACAAAAATACAACTAGAGAATAAGTGAAATGTCTTATGCTCCATAGTAAAAGTTTAGCAAAGTTATTCTTTAAGAAATACAAAGAAAAACCATCTATCACAAATTAGCATTGGAAACACTTACCAAAGAGAAGGCCTGTGTGTTATAGACAGTAAGGAAATTCCGGCCCCTTTTGCAGCCTGAAATATCTTTCCTTCAACATCAATGCTGACAGCACTGGTACATTCATCCAGCAAGGCATACTTTGGTCTTGAAAAAAATAAACACAAATAAATGAATGATTTTCCTATTCAAATTATAAATCCTTATTTGGATGATATGAGTTGCAATGTTAACATCTTTAAAGGAGCAAAAGAATATATGACATTATTAAAGGTGACAAATGATAAAGCAAAAGAGCAGTCATCCCTCCTCTTTGGACCAGAATATCATACACCTTTTAAATTTTAAATAGATTTTCTGGTACCTGCTCACAATACAGTAGGCTTTATTGTTATGCAGATGAGTGAATCATGAAGATGAGGCACAGGAAAGATGAGGCAGGTCACTGAGTATATTTCCCTGCAGAAGGCAGGTTCATTCTTGGTGACAAGGTTGTGACTAATTACATGAAAAATACATCACAGTAGCTAATTATCAAACAGGCCACAGCCCGGTTAGCAAAGATTTACTGTGAAGATAATTTCGTCAACAACGTGAGTACCTAATCACTACTAATGGAATTTCATTGCCACAAGACTCTACTAAAGTAAGCATGCCTAATCTGACAAATTTAGAGTAGGTATTTAACCTGCTAACATTGAGACCATGCTTCACAAACACATTCTTTTTTTTTTTTTTTTTTAAGATTTTATTTTTTCCTTTTTCTCCCCAAAGCCCCCCCGGTACATAGTTGTGTATTCTTCGTTGTGGGTTCTTCTAGTTGTGGCATGTGGGACGCTGCCTCAGCGTGGTCTGATGAGCAGTGCCATGTCCGCGCCCAGGATTCGAACTAACGAAACACTGGGCCACCTGCAGCGGAGCGCGCAAACTTAACCACTCGGCCACGGGGCCAGCCCCCACAAACACATTCTTATCGAAAAAAATCAGTAAATATTTTTCTGATTGCACTCAATCATTTTTTTTTTCTAGCTCAATTTTTACTTTGGAAATGACTGTCTAGTACTCTCAGGATACCTATCACTTGCCACCATTTCCTTCTGTTTATTCTCTTCCTTTCATCTCACCTGACTGCCTTTCTTTTTTCTTTCCCTGTCTTCCTTCAATCTGTCTGGACTTCAGGTATCTATTTGGTACTCAGCAACATGACTTAGCTTTGTTATTGGGACCAAAGGTTTGCTCATGCACTGTCATTTATTACTTATTTCAGCGTTGAGAATCAGTATCAAGTGTTTACCAAGACAATTTCCTTCATGAAGATATTCTGAGTTCTTTTTAAATAAATAACAATGAAAAGATAAAAATTGAAACCAGTGGGGCTGGCCCCGTGGCCAAGTGGTTAAGTTCACGTGCTCCGCTGCAGGCAGCCCAGTGTTTCGTTGGTTCGAATCCTGGGCGCGGACATGGCACTGCTCATCAAACCACGCTGAGGCAGCATCCCACATGCCACAACTAGAAGGACCCACAACGAAGAATATACAACTATGTACCGGGGGACTTTGGGGAGAAAAAGGAAAAAAAATAAAATCTTTAAAAAAAAAAATTGAAACCAGTAGTAATTTCTCGTTCAGCACAAATAATTATTTAGCACTGTAAATTGTCTTTCCATAATTGATTTGCTTATTTTTTAATGTATTATTATTTTTTTATTATTTTGCTTTTTCTCCCCAAATCTGACCAGTACATAATTGTATATTTTAGTTGTAGGTCCTTCTAGTTCTGGCATGTGGGACACCGCCTCAGCATGGCCTGATGCACGCTGCCATGTGTATGCCTAGGATCGAAACTTCGAAACCCTGGGCTGCCAAAGCAGAGCACGCCAACTTAACCACTTGGCCTGGGGGCTGGTCCCTGATTTGCTTATTAATAGGATCCTGTTACTTATTCTAGAGGAGAAGTCAAAGCTAATAGATACAGGAGTCAAAGGAATCTTTAACACCCATTTGACTTTAACAGCTGCTCTCCATGCAAAGAACTGAAAGATCACTGCAGGTTCCTCATGACATCAACAGAAGTGGTTTTGCTGGCTGGTTTAAGTATTAAGCATTACTTCTTTGTCTCAGAGTTGATTACTGTTTTGTGGATGATTTTCTTTTCAGTGGAAAAAAGGGAAAAGAAAAGGAAGTACAAAAGAGAGAGGTTTGGGGTAAATTTTCTTTTTTGTGAAATCTTTTCCCAGTAATTACATTACTTAATGTGTCTTATTTTTCAGAATGCCTTGAGCTAAATAAAGAGATGCCATTTTAGAATTAGAAGTAAAGTATATATCTTACACTCTGTTGTCATAGCAACCCTTAGTCTAGCAGATGTAAGATAGATCACACACTTTTGTTTCTTTGGCAGGACTGGTGCCTGTATGTGTGTGTATATGTGTCTATGTGTATTCAAATATATTAAGCAATAGCTGGAATCTGGAACTGATATAACTAAGCAAAACATTAGATAATATTGTTTCTCAGATTTCCCTTTTTCTCTTGGTGTATTATTAGAAGCATGAGCCTTATGAAGGATCTAATCTATCCCCCTTAAGATAGGACTTTCCTGATCATTCTCAAAACATTAAAATTAAGATCCTCTCAAAAAGAGTATACTATTGTGATATTTAATACTCCCTGCAGAAGTCCTCTGTTTTGGCCAGCTCAAGTCTTTCTCATTATAGTTCAAATCTTGGTTTGTTTGTTTTTTTTTTCTGCTTTTTCTCCCCAAAGCCCCCGGGGCACATAGTTTTATATTCTAGTTGTGGGTCCCTCTAGTTGTGGCATGTGGGACACCACCTCAGCATGGGTTGATGAGCAGTGCCATGTCCGCGCCCAGGATCCAAACCAGCGAAACCCTGGGCCCTGAAGTGGAGTGCAGGAACTTAACCACTTGGCCGCGGGGCCGGCCCCTCAAATCTTGTTATTAATCCTTTGAGGATGAGGGGAGGCAGATTCTCATTGTTATAATTTTCCTACACTGAGTTTAATATTTCTATTTCATTTTATTTTTTCTCAGTAGATTCTGCTTTTCAACAACGTGCTCATCTTCACTGATCTTCCTATGATTCATTAAATTTTCTTTCCACGGATATACTTGTAACTTGATCTTTATTCAGTCTCACACTATATCCAAACGTGTATACTTTAGATACATAAGTATCAACTATTTATTTCAAGTTACAGGTACTTGAAATCTCTTAGGATTGGCATCTTTTACTAATGTCTCTTGTTCTTTATTACAGAGTTTATTTTATTAACACACTGAGAACAGTGAGAATTTACAGTCACATTTTACATTCCGCTGTATTACATTTCACCAACTATGCTGGTGATCATCTTACTGAATGTTTACGGACGAGGCTCAAACAGATTCAGGGTGATAGTGGGTAACAGCTGGCCATAAATGTCAAACTGTAAAGTTTGCTCTTGAATCTCACCACGTCATCTGAGGAAGAGGCATTCCAAAACACAATTCACTACAAATTCTGAGTTAGCAAGTTTTGGTTCATATGTTTTTAGCTTGCCATATTCTTGTACTAACTACGTACATTATTACAAATATCATGTTATTAACACAATAATTTTTCTCATTAAAAAATTCCAGCTAGACACAAAAATACATATTGTATGATTTAATTTATGTGAAGTTGTAGAACAGGCAGAAATAATCTATGATGATAAAAATCAGGACAGATATTGTCCAAGGGGAGTTTGACTGGAAAGGGGCATGAGGGACTTTCTAGGGTGACAGAAACACTCTCTGTCTTAACAGAGGTGTTGGTTATATAATGTATATACATTTATCAAAAGTCATTGAATTATACACTTAAGGTCTGTGCATTTGGCACATAAATTTTACAATAATAATATTGTTAATAAACCTTGGCTAGTTATTATATAATAATATACATAATAGCATACAAAGTTAAAAGAGGGATATAAATTACAATATACTTTATGAAATAATTACATTAAAAAAATCAAGATAGTCAACTTTTGTGTACCAAGACTGAGAAGAAACTATCCCAAAATTTTAAGCATTATAAGTAATAAGAGATTTTTTTCGTTTGTACTTATCTAAATTTTCTACTTCTATGAAATGAACATATTTTAATAAGTTGTTTAAATGATACCTTCTTTTTTCAATGATAAATATTATATGTTAAACTCTTATCAAAAAGGCCGAACCTAAATATAATCAAGATTTTATCTCTAATTTCCAGTTTACAGGAAAAATAGGAGATTGAGGACAGTAGTAAAGGACCCCATGAGGAAGCAATCAGATAAATCTAGAATGGGCAACATTGTCATAGAGCCAGTTTCTTTAACAAGTCAGTGGCATAAACGATGCGGGGAGAAGAGCAAGAGGAAAGAGTAGATTCTTTAGACTGAAAAATAATTAAGAGATATAACACCAAAATTCAATGAGCAAAACTTGTTTAGATCTTGGTTTGAACAAATCAAGTATAAAAATATATTTTTGAGACAATCAGGGAAACTTTGAATATGAACCAGGTATTAGATGACTTCACATAATTATTATTAATTTTATTAGGTATGATTACGGTATGTTATTATGTAAGAAAATATCCTACTATTTCAGAGATTGGTGCCAAAGTTTTTAAGGAAAAAACTCCATGATGTTTGGGATTTGCTTTAAAGTGCTTCAAAAATGAAAAAAAAAAAAAAGAACAGAGAAATCAAGCATAATCAAATGTTAGATTTGTTGAATCAGTGTGATGGGAATATGGGATTCACCTTACAATTTTCTCTTCGATGAAGTTTTGATGTTTTTTTCCATAAAAAGTTTTAGAAAAAACTTGATAGGGGCCATCCTGGTGGCACAGAGGTTAAGTTCTCATGTTCCGCTTCTCGGTGGCCTGGGGTTCACCAGTTCAGATCCTGGGTGTGAACCTGCACACCGCTTGGCAAGCCATGCTGTGGCAGGTGTCCCATATATAAAGTAGAGCAAGATGGGCACGGATGTTAGCTCAGGGCCAGTCTTCCTCAGCAAAAAGAGGAGGATTGGCAGCAGATGTTAGCTCAGGGCTAATCTTCCTCAAAACAAAAATAAATAAAATAAAATAAGTTAATTAATTAAAAATTGATAGCCAGGGGCCTGCCCCATAGTCAAGTGGTTAAGTTTGCATGCTCCACTTCAGTGGCCCAGGGTTTCACCAGTTTGGATCCTGGACACAGACATGGCACCGCTCATCAGGCCATGGTGAGGCAGCGTCCCACATAGCACAACCAGAAGGACCCACAATTAGAATACACAACTCTTACTGGGGGGGTTGGGGAGAAGAAGAGTATGAAAAAAAGAAGATAAGCAACAAATGTTAGCTCAGGGGCCAATCTTTAAAAAAAAAAAATTAATAGCCAACTCCTTGCTAAGTGTGGGCCAACTAGTTGCTAAGTGTCTAATGAGGCTTATTTGATATATACTTTTTGCTCTTTTTATCAACTTTTCAATATTCTCTGTGAAAGTATTGCTGCTTCCACTGAAACTCCTTCAAGAGTATTGTACCTGCCCCAGCTTATGGCCCATTCAGGCATTCATGCACGTGACTCTTGGTCCTTTTTGCCCAAGATGTAAGTATTAAAAGTAACATATTTCCTGATAACCTCCTGCCCTGCTTACAACTCAGATTCTCATCACCAGAGGTCCAAGACAAAGAAAAGAGATTTCTTTTTCAGAGAAGAATAGGACAAATAAAAGGAACGAATCAGAATAGCTTTAATATTTGTTTACAGTGTCTTATGCTTGGTATTCTTGAACTCAAAAGGTTATGAAGCTGATTGCAAAGAGAAAAGTTTTATCAAGAGAAATTATTTCTTACATCTCTATTTTTCTGAGTCCATTAAGACCTATGCTGGCTTTTTCCATTGGATAGGCTTCTGATTTTCAAGGAGGAGAGCACTACTAAGCTTAATAGGTACTGAGTAGTTGAAAAGTGAATTTAGTTTGAATTTAATAATTTAATTCAGAAGTATTACTGAATGCCTACCTACTGTATTCATAACAGAATAATAGTGGTTATGTATTCACATTTTAAAATTAGTAGTAATCCGACTTTCAAACTTAGGATACACAAAATTTAATTTTGTCATCTAACATTACTCAACATAAAAGAAATGAAAAAAATACTTGGAGATATCTGTCATGTGAAAAAAACAACTTAAGAAATTTAACAACTGTAAATTCTAAGCATTAGTTTTTCAGTAAGATATCTTTAAACTAATGATGAAGTTTTTGGTTACAACGATGGAATAGCAGTTACCTGAGTATAGCATACTTTTATTGTTAGTGCCGTTGAGTGCATTCCAGTTCTTAGTGACCCTGTGTACAGCAGAGGGGGATCCTGCCTAGTCTTTTTCCTTTATCTTCTCTCCTTTCAGTGTTATATCAGACAATGCTCCACTGCTATTTGTATGGTTTTCATGGCTAGTGTTAACAGAAGTGGGTAGCCAGGTCCTTCTTCCTAATCTGTCTAGTCTGGAAGCTCTGCTAAAACCTGTCCACCATGGGTGAGTGACCCTGCTGGTATTTGAAATACCGGTGGCATAGCTTTCAGCATCAGAGCGACACACCACTGCCACAGTATGGCAACCAACAGATGGGTGGTGTGGTTCCTTGACAGAGAACCCGGGTTGCAGCAGTGAGAGCACCAAATCTTAATCACTAGACCACGAGGGCTGGCTATACCATACTTACCTGTGGTAAAACATGCGAGCCATGCCCATTCTTTGCTTTTCCCCTCCTGACAGGACATCTTTCCAGTCCATAACAGCATCCCATCCTTAAAAAAACACACATACATATTTTATAATGCGTTTGTTTAATTGTTTTTGTTTTTGCCCCAGACAAGTGATTCCTGGCAAGTTTAATTTATTAACACAAAGAACCTGATATTTTACAAAATATATGCTTGGATAAACTACAAAGTCACATGTATAAGCATTTTATTTTAGCTTTGATATTTTTTAATGGTAATAATTCCTTATATTGACAAAACATCTTCTAAGAATTCTAAATACTGACACTTTTAAAATTTGTTTGTTTCTGAATATCTCCAAAGAGTTGGTATACTTATACTTACTTTGGAGGGTGGCAAGAGAAAAGATCAACAAGTAGGTCTGTCTCCACACTGCTACAGTTATCTATGCCATCTCTTACAACATCTTAACCACTGAATTTCTGTTGGATATTTATTCAAAAAGCAAGGCTTCTATTTTTTTTTCTGCTTTTTCTTCCCCAAATCCCCCCAGTACATAGTTGTATAATTTTTTTAGTTGTGGGTTGCTCTAGTTGTGGCATGCGGGACACCATCTCAATGTGGCCTGATGAGCGGTGCCATGTCCGCGCCCAGGATCAAACTAGTGAAACCCTGGGCCTCTGAAGTGGAGCGCGCGAACCTAACTGCTCAGCCATGGGACCGGCCCCTAGGGCTTCTATTGATATAGAAATGTACCCAGATTTTTATTTTATTTTATTTTTTGCTGAGGAAGATTTGCCCTGAGCTAACATCTGTGCCAAACCTCTTCTATTTTTTTGCATGTGGGATGCCTCCACCACGTGATTGGTGAGTGGAGTAGGGCCCTGCCTGGGATCTGAACCTGTGAATCCGGGCTGGTGAAGTGGAGCAAACAGAACTTTAATAACCCAGCCATGGCACCAGGCCCCCAGAATATTTTTTATATGAAAAACCAAGTTCCAGAATCTTGTATGTGCATATATATTGTGTGCAGCATATATATTAGATATATACACACACATATATGCATATATAAATTATGATTGCATTTCTGTAAACACACACACACACATGCACCCCTCTGGGAATGAAATTATGAGACTTAAAAGTTAGAAGTTCCCCCTTTTTGCAACATTTGAAAAATTTTTGATTTATTATTTTTATGGCTTATCTTAATTTTGTAATAAGAAAAAAATGTCACTTAAAAACAAAACCATGGGGCCTATTAGAAAGATGGCCATATCAAATATTTTTCTGAAGTGGGAATATCATAAAACAGAGCAGACTAGGCAAAGCCTGATTTTCAGAGGAAAATTACTGCCAAAACTTGACACACGAACTTAGGATAACATTTCCAAATCCCAAGTATTAAAGGCTTAATTTTCCCATTTGGAAAAAAATCCAGGCTCTTTGCACTCTTTTTTCTTTCTCAGCTGAATTTTCACCTTTATTAAAATTTCTAAATAAACTTCGTCAAAGGGAAAGAAAATACAAAGCAGAACTTCATTGTTTTTTGTGCACTGGGTCAAAAAAGGAGATTTTCCCTATTTCCCAATGATACTCTCCAGTGGGGACCACTGTTCATTTTCTTGGGTAAACTTCCAGGAATTCTCCCTCTATTTAAAAACACATCCTTATAATTTTATATTAGGAAAGAATCTCAAAATGCCATCTGATTTAAAGTTCTTGCTTCTAGTGAAAACTGTTGAAATAAAATTTTCTCTCTGACTGAATTTTATGGCATTTATGAAACATAAGCGAGGATTTTAAAAATAGGTTCAGGTTGCTACACTGTGGAGAAATATTCTGGGCTTAAAAATTTTTGCCCCCTGCCAACTGAGAAGACACAAAGACAAGTATTTGGGTCAAAGGAAACTTTAGCTTTACATATTTAAATAAGTCATGCCCTTTGTTCCACTAAACCCAAAAGTTTTAGTAGGCAATATTGCTTGATCATAGGACACGTAAGTCAGAACTCTGAGCCATCGTGTCACCTTTGATGCTGATTTAGTGAGACAAAGCCACCTAAGAACAGAATGGATGTCCTGCTTCTTACAGACATACAAACCGCTTTAGTTCATGCCTATTTGTTAACACTTCCATTCCTTTCTATTTTATAATTTCTTTGATGGAATGAAACATAGTTTTTAATTGCATCTTCTACTAAAGCAAAGCATTTCTCTAAGCAAAGTATTAGCTAGTCCAAACAGAATTTCAGTAGCTTCTTCCAAAGTAAGTGATGTCTTTACAAATTTAAATGCTTTCCTAACTCACTTAAAAACACATTTTATGTTTCTTTTTTTTTAAGATTTTATTTTTCCTTTTTCTCCCCAAAGCCCCCCCGGTACATAGTTGTGTATTTTTAGTTGTGGGTCCTAGTTGTGGCATGTGGGACGCCACCTTAGCATGGCCTGATGAGCGGTGCCATTTCTACGCCCAGGATTCCAATCCTCGAAACCCTGGGCTGCTGAAGCGGAGTATGCAAACTTAACCACTCGGCCACGGGGCTGGCCCCACATTTCACGTTTTAAGGATTAAGCAGGTAAAGTGGGTTTCCTTGGAATTTTTTAATGTGTAAGGATATAACAATTCTTGTCAGTGTCTAAGAAGCTAGGAGATAGCACAGCACCATGGCAAAGCCTAGTATAGAACACTGATTTTCAAGGCAGATCTGTGTTTGAATCTCTGTCCCACCACTTGCTGTGGACCCCTAGGGAAGTTACTAAACTTCTGAATTTCATCTGTAAAAGGGAGTTAGTAAAACCCACATAATTGGGCAATTGAAACATTAAGTAAGATGACAATGTAAATTGCTTGTTATATTCTGCATAGTAAGCACTCAATAAACCAGAACAATTACTGCTACATTATTAAGGTTGGAATATTCTTAAAAACAGTTCTAGAACTTCTTGATGACTTCTAAAAGAATAGAATATCCCATATTTATTATAAATTTCTATTAGCATTATTGGATTTCAAACTTACCCAAAATAACTTACCCAAGATTAACATGTAGCATTTATTCTGCCACAGTGTTTTAAAACTGGGAAGCAGTTGACCATATGAAACAAAAAGATAACCTGCTTTCCATATTTTTAGCATTTATGAATTATGATATTACAAATACCATAAAAATAAATATAATAATACCTCTCTTGCCTGCCTCATTTGCTTATTGTAAGGATCAAATGGAATAATATATGTGAAATTGCTACGTAAAATATCAAGTACCATCACATAAAGTATATCACAGTATCAACATTACAACTAGTAATTTTACCATTAGCTACTAATTCTTGTGCACTTACAATGTGCCACTGTTCCAAATGCTTTACATAGAGTCTTATTTAATCTTCACAGAATACTCATAAGGTAGATAGTATCCTCATTTTATAGTTGCAGATACAGAGAACAGTGCTAATTAAGATTTGATTCCAGAACTCTGACTTCAAAGCTCACATTCTTAATCACTGTACTTCTCTGCTTCTTCTGATAATATACACGGGCTAGGAGATAGAACCTAAAACCCATGCAAAATTAAACCTAGAATTCTAGCTTGTTATTTTAGTAGTTTTTCTAGGCTATCAAATTATATGTTATCAAGTTATTTGAAAGTACGACTATCAGAAAGTAATTCTTTTTTTTTTTTTTTGAGGAAGATTAGCCCTGAGCTAACTGCTGCCAATCCTCCTCTTCTTTTGCTGAGGAAGACTGGCCCTGAGCTAACATCCGTGCCTATCGTCCTCTACTTTATATGTGGGACGCCTACCATAGCATGGCTTGCCAAGCAGTGCCATGTCCGCATCCGGGATCCGAACTGGCGAACCCCAGGCCGCTGAAGCAGATGTGCGCACTTAACCGCTGCACTACCGGGCTGGCCCGAAAGTAATTCTTTTTTAAAGCTCATATGGATAACCATTATTCGTACTCTTTCAGAAATGCCTTATGCTGAAAAACTACAGTACAGAAGTTTCTATATTTTATCTAATTCTCTATGTGCTGCTTGAGAGAGAAAAAAAATGTATTGGTAAGACTATGGGTCTGAAAACAAAAAAGAAGTTCTGTGACGTGATACCTACTTCTCAAATTAAGTTTCATATAAGCTGAGAGTTTGACAGCAGAATATTTCCGTCACGAACTTTACATACATCTAAAATGACAATGGCCTTAGGGACACTTGTACATTCAAATATGGAAAGAAAAAAACCTGTTTTCAAATGCTAGCAGCAGACTTAATAAAAAGCCTAGTGTGCCGCATGAAATAGAGCACGAGCAGAAAGAGAATGTCAATAACGGACAAGCTGTAAACGCCATCTTTACTTGTGTGGTAATGTTCCAACAATAGCATATATTCAAATTAAACCACTGTCTATTTACCCAAGTTTATTTTTTAAAAGCAAAGTGAAATGCATTAAAAAAATAGACTTTACCTCCTTCTCTTTGAACTATGTGATAGAGGTGGACATTGTGTAGAATACACTCCAGATCGTGGTCTGTATAGCCTTTGTCATGCATGTCATCCACTGAATCAGGATAAATGACTTGATCTCGAAGACTTCCAAGAGACATGTATGGCCTGCAAAACACCAAGCACATGAGGATGCTGGGACAAAGCCATTTCAGTTTACTCAGTGTGACATCATGATGCTCTGAAAACTCCAGAGCTGACTTTAAATACCACATTTCTAGGATTATATTTATTATCTGGTGATGAGTATTTCTCTCTCCAGCATGACAGGAAAATACACTATGTTCATTTAAAAATTTATTGAGACACAGCCACACAAAAAGTTTCTACAAGAAATAGTTGGGTATTTTCAGCACAGAAATACATACTTGTTTTATTGTATTTTATAAACATTGCTTCTCTATTTTGTCTAAAATTATTTGGGTTAAATATTACAAAATTTCAGGTTTGACCCAGCAATGCGAACAAACAAAACTTAAAAAAAAAAGCCATTCATAATAAGAGAAATGCAAATTAAAACTATACTGAGTTTCTTAACAGATTGACAAAAGTTCAAAAGCTTGACAACTCATTCATCTGGCAAGCCTTTGGAGAAACAGGTGACTCTCATACAACAGTGAAAATGCAAAATGGTACAACCCTTTGGAGGGGATTGGGCAAACACCTATCATTTGGTCTCTGACCCACTTCTAGGAACTTTTACTCTGAAGATATACTCCCAAAAATAACACCACCAACAAAAAAGTGTGTAACGTTATCCCTTTCAGCATTATTTGTAATGGCAAAATATTGAAAACAATCTAAATACCTATACAAAGGAGACTAATTGAATAAACTACAGTACCTGCACTATGCAGATATAATAGAGCACGTGGAAGATCTCTATGAATTGATATAGAGTGATTTCCATAATATAATGTTAAGTTGAAAAGCAGAGTACAAAAGTAGATGTATGGCAGGATTTCTCAACAGCTGCATTATGGATACATTGAATCAGATAATTATTTGTTATTGAGGGCTATCCTTTGTATTCTAGGATGTTCTACAGCCAACCTGGTCTCTATCCACTAGATGCAAGTAGCATCCACTACAGTAGTGACCCCCCCTGCCAAAAAAGTCTCCAGATATTGTCCCCAGGGGGACAAAACCATCTCCATTTGAGAACTACTGATATATAATATACTATCTTTATGTAAAATGAAAGCAAAATAAGAAAATATAGTTTTATTCACTTATATTTATAAAAGGAAACACAGGGAGGGTAAATCAGAAACTAATGGAATTGGTTACCTACAGGAGATGGGAGAAACAAGACAGAATGAAGAGGGGAGGGAGTGACCTCTCTAAGTATCCTTTCTAAATAGTTTTTCATTTCAGAATCATGTCGAAGTGTAATTATTAAAAAAAATATAAAATTAGACCAATAAGGATGAAGGGAAAAAACTCTAACACCGAATACAAACAGAAACAAACGAACTGAATAGTATATCAAATGAATAACATAACCACACAGAAGAGGGAGGAGGAACTGATCCAAGTAGCTTTGGAATTTGGCCACATAATTTCAGTTGAAGACAAAAAGAACCACATAGAAACGTTGAACCTTATTTGGCAAGTTTCTTGTTGGTAATGATATATAGGTGTAGCAATTCTGAAACTATTTTATGTATGTTGTAGGATTGACCAAATAAGCGGACATTTTGATAATGTTAGGAGCTAGGGTTCTCACTGTGGAAGGAAGATACAAATATGGGATGTGGGAAGGGAAGGAAAAAACCCTATAATGTTTAATTTGAATTAGAATATCAGTTTGAATTTATGATCTTTTTTTTAAATAAAAAAATTTATTTCTAGCTCTGTCTAGAAATAGAAAAAGCTATTCTAGCTCTATCTACATTTGGTGCATCCTCACATTATCATGTGAGAAGGAAATACCACTTAGGTAGTATAGCGCGTTGAATTGTGGACCCAAAAAGACAAGCCCAAGTCCTAATCCCTGGGACCTGTGAATGTGACCCTATTTGGAATAAGGGTCTTTGCAGATGTAATTAAGTTAAGGACCTCAAGATGAGATCATCTTGGACTACCAGATGGGCCCTAAATCCAGTAAGTGCCATTATAAGAAGAGGAGAGACACGGGGAAGAAAGTCATGTGAAGATGGAGGGCCACAGAACTCCTAGCCTCACCAGAAGCTGGAAGAGGCAAGAAAAGATTCTCCCCTAGAGCTTTCAGAAGAAGCGTGGCCCTGCTGACACCTTGATTTTGGACTCTTGGCCTCCAGAACTGTGAAAAAACAAATTTCTGTTGTTTTAAACCACCAAAGTTTTGGTTACAGCAGCTCTTGGAAACTAATATAGGTAAGGTTCTTGCAAAAAATGGTAAAAAATCATATCAGGAGGAAATCATATCTTGCAAAAAATGGGTAACAAATCATATCAGGAGGAAACTATCAGACAAACAAATTGAGGAACTTTCTTTAAAAATACAACAATAACTGTACTCTTTACAAATATCAATGTCATAAAAAACAAAGAAAGGCTGAGAAACACTTTCAGGTTAAAAAACTAGAGTGACATGGCAACTAAAATGCAATGTATGATGCTGGCTAGGGAAAAACAAATTACTGTAAAGAGCAGTATTTTGACAACTGGCAAAATTTCAATATGGAAAGTGTTTAGGTAATAATATTATATCAATGTTAATTTTCATGAATTTGATCATGTACTGTGGTTATGTTAGAGAATATCCTTGCTCTTTGAAAATATATCCTAAAGTAGTTAGGAGTGAAGATTTTGTGATTACTGCAACTTACTTAAAAAAAATAAGGGATGTGTGTGTATAGGGGCGTGTGTGTGTGTGTGTGTGGAGAGAGAGAGAGAGATGAAAGTTTTAAATACAAAATATGTTTTGTAGGTCAATTGTTTACCTATTTTCCCATAATATGAAAATGAGTTAGTGGAAAGACAGCACACGGTTACTTTATAACAGATTTAACTAATATTTGAAAATCAAAATATTCATATTTTAATTAGACATATATTCATACAATAAGATTTTTCAATGGAGTCTTTGAAAACATAAGGAAGCTCTGGTTATATTTTTAAAATTGAGATATAATTCACATTTCATAAAATTTACCTTTTTAAAATGTACAATTCAGTGATTTTTAGTATTTTCACAAGCTCATGCAACCATTACCACTATCTAACTCTAGAATATTTTCTTTACCTCAAAAAGACACTCCATACCCAATAGCAGACACTCCCCATTCTTCCCTCTTCCCAGCCTCTGGCAACCACCAATCTCCTTTCTGTCTCTGTAGATTTGTCTGTTCTGGACATTTCATACACATGGAATCATGCAATATGTGGTCTTTTGTGACAGCCTTCTTTCAGTTAGCATAACGTTTTCAGCTTCATTCATGCTGTAGCATGTAACAGAATTTCATTCCTCTTATGGTTCTATAACATTCCATAGTATGGGTATACCACATTTTGTTAATTCATTCATCAGTTGATGGGTGTTTCCCTTTTATCCACTATTTGGCTGTTATGAATAGTGGGCATCCACCTAGGAGTGGGATTGCTTATGAAACGGGCATAGGATAACTGTTTCACTTTTTGAGGAACTGCCCAGCTATTTTCCAAAGTGGCTGCACCATTTCTGGTCATATTTCTCCTACGATAACCCTATGTCTTCCCCTCCTCCCCTCTTCTTTATCTTTCCCTCTCCAGTCTAACCATATATATTTTTAAAAAATAGAATTAGGACATGCAGTTATTTGTTTATTTACATCACCTTAAGCATTCATATAATGTGACAATATCTTAAATTAATATCTGGTAATAATAATAGCAGCATAAAATAGAAATTGGCCACCAGAGCCAATGAACAGTTTTTCAATAGGTACTCTGAGATGACTTAGAAGAAATACAAAGAAACCTTAGGAGACAGCACTTTCGCTGCTTTCCAAAGTGATGCCAGTTCCAACTTAAGGTAAATCAGAAGCATAGATATCCTACCACTTTAGCATAAACCCCAGATACAGTTCGATGCACAGATCAGCCATGACACAACACATAACAATGATTAAAATACATCTGAACATTCATTTCACAAGTATTTCGATAGGATTCTACCATAAGACTTGATTAACTGGCAATATTTGATGAAATCATATTTTATATCCACCTTTCGGGAAAGATAGTACAGAGTCACAATGGCGATAATGAGTTTTGGAAACACAGTTCTGGGCTGGAATCCTGATTTCACCATTTATACTAGCAATGTGACACAACTGAGCTAGTGTTACCTTATTTGTAAAGTAACCTACTTTATTGTGCTTGTTATGAGGACTAAATGAAGCAGTGGGTTTTTATAAAGCTTAAATGAAGCAAGGTAGAGCACAACAGTATACTCACATAGTAGGCATTCCATAAACTGTTATGGAAACAAAAAAGTGCACTTCTACTTAGGCTTAGTTTCACTACCTATGTGAAAAGGCAACACCTTAAAAAAGGGCAGATGCAAAACAATTTCTATTTAGCCAGCTAAGAGACTCACGGTTTTATATCCCACAGCAAATTTTTATTCTCAACATAGTTAATAAATAAGTACCTAATTATATAGATTTTAGAAATTATCTTCTGTTAAACACTCAAGAAAGTATTTTTTTTTCTTTTCATTCTCTCTTTTCTTTTTTTTTTTTGGAGAAAGATTAGGCCTGAGCTAACTGCTGCCAATCCTCCTCTTTTTGCTGAGGAAGGCTGGCGCTGAGCTAACATCCGTGCCCATCTTCCTCTACTTTATATGTGGGACACCTTCCACAGCATGGCTTGCCAAGCGGTGCCATATCCACACCTGGGATCCGAACTGGCGAACCCCAGGCTGCCAAAGCGGAACGTGCACACTTAACCGCTGCGCCACCGGGCTGGCCCCTCAAGAAATTATCTTCTTTTAGTAACTGGAGCACCAATTATTTCACTGGAGCAATTTACATCAAAAGTATCAATATTCATAAGGCAGCCAAATGCTTTCTTTGTAAGAGGAGTTTGGAGGAGCAAAACTTTACGACTTCTTTAAAAGCTTAATTTAATATTTATAATTTCTTTAGGTCTTTTGAAATCTGTCAGTTCTCTTTGATGAACAGATATGGAAATTTATCTTGTAAGGGCTTTTAAGTATAAGGCAAAGCAAAATAATCAAATTATATTTTTGCAATGCTTAATTTCTTATTGAGCTTATAAATCTAATAACGTTTTGAATATGCACTCTTGAAAGTAAAGAAGAGGGGTTGACCCCGTGGCCGAGTGGTTAAGTTCGTGCGCTCTGCTTCAGTGGCTGGGTTTTGCCGGTTCGGATCCTGGGTGAAGACACGGCACCACTCATCGAGCCATGTTGGGGCAGCGTCCTGCATGCCACAACTAGAAGGACCCACAACTAAAAATACACAACTGTGTACCAGGGGGCTTTGGGGAGAAAAAGGAAAAATTTTAAATATCTTTTAAAAAAAAGAAAGTAAAGAAGACAAAACACAACAAAACAAAAAAGAAAACATGGTTTGTAGCTATTAAGTGTTTTGGTTTTTGGGTTTTTTTTTTAGGAAGATTAGCCTTGAGCTAACATCTGCCACCAATCCTCCCCTTTTTGCTGAGGAAGATTGGCTCCTTCCCCTTTTTGCTGAGGAAGATTGGCTCTGAGCTAACATACATGCCCATCTTCCTCTATTTTATATGTGGGATGCCTGCCACAGCATGGCTTGATAAGTGCAGTGCGTAGGTCTGCACCCAGGATCTGAACCGGCGAACCCTGGGCAGCCGAAGTGGAACATGCAAACTTAATGGCTGTGCCACTGGGCTGACCCCAGCTAGCGACTAAGTTTTTTAATTTAGTCATGATGAGATTTTAAATTAAACACGAAATCATAAACATTTTGTGATGCTAAGTGATCCACATAATTTGTGTCCACATACAAATGTGTCCACATAATTTGTTATTTGAGCTGTTACTCAAAATGATGTAATAAGATTATAAAAATTGCTACTTTGAAAATTTATGTGAAGGAAATCATGAAATTATACAAAAATATTTCATAAAATTATATATTCATCAAGAACTCAACAAATATTGCTTTATTAAAATTCCATTTTCTCTAAATTATCACTTTATGATCATATGAAATGGTAAAAATGACATATTCTATATGTGTTTAATGACATATATAGCAACTAAGGGTACTCTATTAGATTTTATTAATGTAATTCTTTAAAAGTATTATTATAAAGTTAAAATTACCACTGAATTCTCTGGAAAGGCTATACTAAGAAAATGTGGGATGCTGTTGAAACTTTTTTCAAAGCACAAGGAAGTGAAGGTCCCTATATCCAATGTTTATATGCTTGATTTGCATGTGATCCTTTTTCCAGCTCAAAGGCCTAGAATTTAACATTTTGAGCTAGCTCAAGTTCCTGTAGTCCTGCTAAAGTAGTACATAATTGATAAGCACTTAAAGCACCCTTTACTAAACTTTCCTTTCTAGATATATAGACCTACTGAGATTATCTTCTAAATATTTCAGGTGGATCAATTACCACGTCAGAATGTTATTAGCTTACTTGTTCTGGCGCATCAGAAAGGGGATCATGCAACATACTTAGTACAAGCAACAAATGAATTGTTTATAATTAGTAGCTATCAAAAAAGAAACACTAGTTAGTTTTAATTTACTTTCCCTAAGGAAAATCTAGAATCACCTTTATTTGTTGTGGAAAGATACTGGAATAAACCCATAGGTATCACATTATAATCTAAATAATTATCATTATTTAAACAATTATCATAATTGTCTTTCTTTGTAATCTGGAATTCCTTCAAATGCATCTATATTTAAAACTCTTAATTATAATAGTAAAATTATTTGAGATCAAATACATTCCCAGAAATTATGGCTTTTTATAGTTAAATTACAAATGTCTTGGGGTACTTTTATAATTTGTATTATACTTCCCACTTTTCTGTTAATATTTAAATATCTGACAATTTATGATTGGGTAAAATGTATGGGCATTTATTAGGGTTTATACTTGTACACTTTCATATTATTCTCTGTTTTTCTCTTTTTCTGCTTTTTCTCCCCAAATCGCCCCAGTACATAGTTGTATACTTTAGTTGTGGGTCCTTCTAGTTGTGGCATGTGGGATGCTGCCTCAGCGTGGCCTGATGAGTGGTGCTGTGTTCACGCCCAGAATCTGAACCAGTGAAACCCTGGGCTGCCGAAGCAGAGCGTGCGAACTTAACCACTTGGCCACAGGACTGGACCCATGTTTTTCTCTTTACTAGAGACAAAAGTAGAAAGAATGAGAAGGCATTTAGAAATGTTAGCTCTGCTTTTGTGCTTGGAGCCTCTGGAATGATCACCCAAAATGCTAAATATTTCATAGTCATCTAGAATTTAATTGGGAACAATATTGACAAAAATTTCACAGAAATATTAACTCCGTTTAAGGCATGAGATGTGTTAAGTTTAAGAATAACATACAGCTAAGTACTGCTGTGTTGCCATAGTAATAAGAAGTTAGCAGTCTGAACGCCATAAAATCTAGCTATTAATAATTCATATAAATGTACATGCTGGGACCAGTTATATCATCAGAGTTTTTCATGAACAGCAAGAACTAGATTTGAGTTCTCAATGCATAATAAATCATTCCTAGTATTCTTAAATTAAATTTATAGCAAAAAGAAGAAATACTCAACTGAAAAGAGATATTTACTATTACTGAAATTGTATTTTTAGGCTATTTCTAGGTGCCAACACAGATGTACACACCTTCTTAAAAGCAGGGACTGTGTTTATTTCCAAGTAATAAGAATAATGTTAGTGGAATAATCAAAGTATTGCCAAGCTGATAAGAATGCAAACTTCTTAAAAGTCAACTTTGTTAAGAGTATTTATCATTACATTAGATTGCTGTATGAAATTCCTCTTGACGTTTTGACCTACAAAATTACAATTCCATATGGTTTAACCTAATTCACTCATAAAATGAGGAAAACTGTTACATGCAATGGAAGATTTTTTTATTAATATTTTTATAATTTAGCCTACAGAAGAGTTAAATATGAAAAAAAATGTATCTTTAACACTTTTCCAAGCAATAGAAAGCTACGGGAAATCACGTTTAAATTTTTGGCTCCCTGTAAGAGATTTTTAAAAACTGAACTGTACCAATTACTACACAAGAGGTACCAAAATGTATAATTTACAATTCTGTCAGACCAAACTTATTTATATATAAAGTTTACTTGCTCTGAGTTGAAGAGTCAGAAAGCAAAGGAACAGAAGTGAACTAGCTACAGCAATACTACTGAGCCTTCTTCAGGGTTAAAATATTTCTTTTAAAAAGGACATGTCAAGTGACAAATATTTATCTCCAACATAAAGAGGATTATGTGACATATCTAGTACAAGCAAGGCAATAGTTTTCTCCCTAATTAGTATAAGGAGTCAGACTGATTTGGCAGTAGAAAGCAAATCTGTGGAGATGTTGATTTATTCCTTTATTCAATCATTCCCCGGATGTTCATTGCACAGTTACGATACGTCAATAGGCATTCTATAGATTTAGTAGGATGCCACCAGTTCCACACAGAGACATGAAGATGATCTTTCTAGCTTACATTCTATAAATTTTTGTTCAATGGTGACTCACATGGGCAAAGTCAGTTCCAGTAACAACTTCCACTCCCCAAGCCCAGATTTGTCTAATTTGGGGGCAGCAAGACCAGTGTATGTGCAACCAATTAGGCTTCATGACAAGACCTGGATTAAGCCATGTCACATTCTTCCTTTATTCCAGTGGCCCCTTCAGACAAATATTCCACTCAGGCAATGGCCTGGCTAGCCTCCATCTTACTTAGATAAACACACTCCTTGTCCTCAAGAGGCTCTCCCTATCTGTGCTTGGGCACCTAGAGATTCATTAAGAATCAAAAAGTCCAAAAGCCAGAGACCCAGAGGACAACAGTGATCAAGATATTTAAACTAGCATTCTTTCATGTTCTTACTTAGGTCCTTTTCCAGACCACATCCTCATTTTTCAATCTGAGTTCTAAGACAAAAAGTAGAAAAGCAAGGATCTCAGTGAAATTACTTCACTGACTAAGAGTACCTTCTTTTTTGTGGAGAAAGGAGGCAAATTAGGTCTCTAACCTCCCTCCTGATCTCATGTCCTTCCTGGTTCTTTAATAGTAATTATCTAGTTTTATATATGTGGATTAAACAATGTTGCTATATTTCATAGAGTTCTCCTATCCCCTCCAGAGAGGAATCTTGGATTTGGAAGGCATTATTATGGAAACAATCAAAAAAGAAGTTCATGTTTTTAAATATCTACAAACTCACTTGATACATGCATGTCTCAGCACACAGTGCAGTTGTGCCAATGTTGCTGTTATTGGTGTTAAGTGTTCTGCCCATTCTGCTGAACTTCATAAAACAAAACACAGTCTTTGCCCTGTTGCAAAGGACAATCTCTTCTTTTGACAACAGAAGGGTAAATAATGTTTTTTCAATGCCAAAAATGCATTGCAAAAATTAAGATTTGCTTGCTTTATATCTCTGCAAGAGGTCTGATTTAAAATTAAGGGAATTTTTTTTCTTTCTTTTTTTTTGTGAGAAATATTGGCCCTGAGCTAACCTCTGTTGCCAATCTTCCTCTTTCTGATTGAGGAAGATTGGCCCTGAGTTAATATCTGTGCCAACATTCCTCTATTTTGTATGTGGGATGCTGCCACAGCATGTCTTGATGAGTGGTGTAAAGGTCCAAGCCTGGGATCTGAATGCACAAACCCTGGGCTGCTGCAGTGGAGTGTGTGAACATAACCACTATGTCACCGGGCCAGCCCCAAGGGAACATTTTTGGGAGATTATTTAAAATTTTATAGAGAAATGGGTTTTAGAAGAATAGGAAAGAATAGAGAATATATTCTAACTTTAAAGTAATTTGACCATAGTTTAATTTAAAGGAATTTCACTTTTATAAATATAGCTTCCTTCTCATTAACATATATGAATGATAGCCAAGTACCTATGTTAAAGTTGATACCAAAATTGGCTTGGACTCCCCTCCATCTCCAGCTTTATGAGGCCTCTGCTTCCGAATAATAGCTTGATAGTAGTACAGGTTCAGCGTACCATGCAAACAACCATAGCTGGTGATACTCACTCGCAAGGTCAGGCAAGAGAGTAGCAATTTTTCAGAGACATATCCCCTTGCTGCTGGCAATAATCAAAACAAAGTGACTTCAGAGTCAGACTCACCTAAGTTCAAATGCCAGCTCCAACGTTTATCGGCTGGATGACTTCAATCTCTCTAAGTTTTCTCATTTATAAAATAGGGATTCTAACACCAAACTTATAGGTTGTCATTCAGAAAAAATGAGAAACTTTCCTAATATGTATAGAAGAGTGACTAGCACACAGTAATTCCTTGACACATTGAAAATTTTTTTAAAAAAACAACAACAAAGTAATAGGCCAGAAATGCTCAACCATTGTTCAAGATGCCCTAGGATCCATCAATTGTCTTGAGGTCATAAGATTCTCTAGAGAAAAATCAATTGTAATTCACTTTATTCCAAAAATACATAGGCTATATCATTAAAGGCAGAGTTGAAAATGCCACCAAAGAAAACATGGATTAAATTCTGGCATTTCTAAAAGCTGAGACTCATGTCTTAAGCTCTGCTTACTAAAAAAATTTGAAGAACATATAAATTTTTGAAAAGTGAATGCAAACTATAAAAGAATGATATTTTGTTATTCCCCATAAATTTAGGACAGCACTAGAGGCTTTAATTATTATTACTATTTGAGAAAATATTTAAGGCGAAACAGTGGGTTTTCTTAAATCACAGGAAGACATTTTTAATATGATGATTTTATTAATCTTGAAAACAAGAGGCAGTGAATACAGAGAGTTTATATCCAAGGCCTTGGTGAACTCTAACTCTGGCTCTGCACTGCTGTGTAGCTCTAAGTAAAGTCTCTAATCGCTTTGAACTCCAATTTAGTTATTTAAAATACTCGATTTAGCATGGCTTACGCAGAGCATAATCAATATGTACTGTTCATACATAAAAATAAGTAAAATTATCTATATTTAATTTGTTGTACAATCGAATTAGCCACGCTATCTTTCCTGCATGTAACCACATTTAAGATTTTTATGTTGCATGTGATTTAAAAATGTGATTCATAGGTACTTTATTTATTAAGCAGTATTTATATTTAGCCTAGAAGATTAAGCAACATGGTACTATAATATACTGCTCTGTGAATGAAGTAGTTAGTAAACAAATACTGAGCTGGTAAATAAAATGTTATTTATAATTTCAGACTATCTTCTGACAAAAGAGAACAAAAAATATCGAGAGTTGTAGGGGCAAGTTACTGTCATTTTTCCTTATGTTTTTCAAGAAGCATTAACAGACTAAAATTTAACTTATAAGACTGTCATTTACCATTATAGAGGAGATGAGCTACTTAGGTGGAGACTGGGGAATGGCAGACCCCGAAAGCATTTGAGAACTTTAAAAAGTAATTCAAGGGGCTGGCCCCGTGGCCGAGTGGTTGGTTCTCGCTGCAGGAGGACCAGTGTTTCGTCAGTTCGAATCCTGGGCGCGGACATGGCATTGCTCATCAAACCACGCTGAGGCAGCGTCCCACATACCACAACTAGAAGGACCCACAACGAAGAATGTACAACTATGTGCCGAGGGGCTTTGGGGAGAAAAAGGAAAAAAATAAAAAAATCTTTAAAAAAAAAATAGTAATTCAAAGAACTTCAGTTGAAAGAACATTTTAGCAATGCTTCAGGACCTCGGGGATGGGCTGCATTATTTCCAGTGTATGCCAACAACACCATTAGTGGAGATAAGTCTAATAAATGTTTGCTTTTCTCAGCTTGGTGTATTAGAAACAGGGTGGATAGGACAGACTTGCTTAGAAATGTCCAAAAAGTAAAAACGAAAAACTTGTGCTTACTTGAATCTGTGGTATTTCTGACCTATTTAGTTATTGGAGAAACTGACGCGATTCATGACAACTGTTAAAATCCTAACTAACTTTCAAAACCCAGGTCAAATGGCACACTGTTCTGTGTATATTTCTTCATTTTGAACATCTATAGAATTTCTTGCCTTTCTTGAGGGACTTATTCTGGCTTTTATTGAAGTTAGTTGCACGTTTTTGTTTATAACCAAATTAGACATAAGCACCATAATAGGAGTGACTGTATCTAACTCATCATCTGTCTTCCACAGTATCTTATAGCAGGGCTTTAATAAATATTGGTTAAAATGAAAAAAAAAAGGGAGGGGTTGACAAAGAATAAAGTACAATAGTTTTCCCAAGATATGAAGTACTATGTTGCAGACATTCCCCCCATTTTTTTCTTTCCTCCCTCTTTTTTCTTTTTTTCCTCTTCCTTTTAAAGATTTTTTCCTTTTTCTTCCCAAAGCCCCCCAGTACATAGTTGTGTATTTTGAGTTGTGGGTCCTTCTAGTTGTGGCATGTGGGATGCCACCTCAGCATGGCTTGATGAGCAGTGCCATGTCCACGCCCAGGATCCGAACCGGCGAAACCCTGGGCCGCTGAATGGAGTGCAAGAACTTAACCACTGGACCACGGGGCTGGCCCCTCTCTTCCTTTTAAAAAATGTTTGGTCAGATTTAATTTGATCCTTATAATACAATCCTTCTTTCACTTTTCTGAACTGTTCCTTCTCAGACTCCACAGTCAAGAATGGATAGAAATTTGTATTTTCATATACAATTGTTTGTTGGAAGTCTGAATCTATTTCAGATCTATTGAACTTAGCATAAGTATTTGGGCATATAGGTTCGAGTAGTAAGAAGACCGTAGTTAAAATTTCTGTCCCAAGATATTTCTACCAAGAAAGGGTAATGAGAGCAAGACCTTTGGGAACAGAATTACATGGTGGGTTGGTGCCCAACTGGAGACTGTTGCTGAGGAGAGATATGTGATGTATACAAACGATCCCACGGAGGATTAAAGAAAAAAGCAGCATAAAGGAATACAAGATTTTGCTACCTTTTGTAAGTAAACACTTATTATCTTCTGTCTTTCTTCCCTCCTTCCCTCCTGTCTTCCCTCCACTCCATCCTTCCTTCTTTCCCTTCTTCCTCTCTCCCTCTCTTCTTCTCTCTCACTCTCCCAACCCCCACCAAATGTTTTAATTTCCCATTTTGGTGAGTGTTGGCATATAATAATACTTTGTTAGCAGGTGAACTAAACAAATAAAAGATTGGGCTTTTGTGGTTTTAATGACTGAAGACAGAGACATAATATGGAAGTAGTACGCATTTGATGGGTCATAGATTAGTGGATTAGTGAAAGCAAGAACAGGAGATTATACATCTATCCTTAGATAGTTGGGAAGACAGAGAAACTGTACCAAGAACCGACATAAGAAATTTAGGATCTATATCCAAGTGGAAGACTTTTCCTGAGGGTCAGGATGGCTGATACAGTAGGGAACAAGGAGTTTCAATTAACAGTTTAAAGAATAGAGTCATATTGCTCAGGGAATTCTGGGTCAAACAGCCTAACATCACCAAAATATTTCTTTAAAGTACTATCTGAGCAAAACTAAGTATTTTACCATTTACCATCCCATAGATTTAGAGTGGCTAATCTACATTATAGGTGAAATTTTCTTTGCTAAAACTTATCAAATGTTCTAGTAATGATCATATCCAATCATTAATGAAGATGGGATGAAAGGAAATTGCTTTGAAATGAATTTATCTAGCACAACTTTTTATCTGTATTTTTGAATTAAGGCCCAGACTTTCTTTTATCTGGTTCTCGTTATTAACATTGCTAAAGTATTAGAAATTATTAACTGGTAAAATATTGAGGTGATTTCACAATTCCTTAGGGATTCAGGTTTCCCAGCTTGCAAACTGAGCCATAGCAGCATTTTCTGAAGATTTGGTTAAAAAATAATTGGCCTAATATGCTTAATTAGAACATTTTTTTCCCTCAGTAGTTCACTTTTTTTCTTCTGTACACTACATGACATTATTAGAAATCCACTTTAACAAAGCCCACTCTATTTTTCCCCATGAAAATAACAATTAATGTACATTTGATCCCTACATAAAGAGATCCATCCTCTACCAAGAAGTCTTTCAGACATAAAAAGTGAAAACAGGGGAAATATTATAAAAATCTGCTTGTGATTTATGAAGTTTATTCTTCAGGTACATAAGACTTAATTCTATATTCAATGTACAGGTTTTTTTTCCTGTCAAAATAGTACTTAACCAATATTCCACTATTATGAATTAATGCAAAAAAAATTAGATAATATTCATTATGAGAATATCCTAATAGGAAATGTTTATGATTACCTACTGACAAATATTTTGAAACAGGTTGTAGCAGCTTTCTTTTAAATCATAAAGAATTATAAAATTATTTTCAAATTTACTTGAAAAAATCAGTTAGCAGCTTTTAGAGTGTAAGAAATAAATACTACATTTACAAATTCTATGCTTTGCAAGATATTGGTCCTATAAGATTTTAAACACAAATAGGTCCAGCCCTGATGGCCCAGTGGTTAAAGTTCAGCACGCTCTGCTTCAGCGGCCTGGGGTTTGGTTCCTGGGAGCAGAACCATACCACTTGTCTGTCAGTAGCCATGCTGTGGTGGCAGCTCACATAGAAGCAGCAGAAGGACTTACAACTAGAATATACAACTATGTACTGGGGCTTTGGGGAGAAAAAAAAAGATTTTAGACATAAATACAAATTTTCATGTTTCTAGAAGCTATATAATCAAGATAAAATCACTTTTAACAGTAATTACTAAAAAAACATTTTTAGCCTTAAAAAAATAGACTTCTCATTCTCATTTTTCTCCTTAACTAAGTTGTAGTTGACCTTTGCTTGGGCAACAGTAAATTTCATAACTAAGAAAAAGTTTCCAGTGATTTACACTTGTTGCAAAATAACATAGTTAGGTCTCTCTGAGGTCAAAGACTGGAATTTATGTGCTTTTCTTTTTCACTTTTTAAAAATTGTGATAAAATAAAATGTGCCATCTTAACCATTTTTAAATATACAGTGCAGTGGTAGTTATTTTCTTTTTTTTCTCCAGCTTTGTTAAGATAAAATTGACATATAACATTGTGTAAGTTAAAGGTGTGCAATGTGTTGATTTGATACACTAACACATAGGTAAATACTTTCTTTACGCTCATCCTTAGAATAAAATATTTTTAATTATTGTAGTTTTAAATCATTAATCATATAATTGTAATAAAGATTATTTTACAGAGGCTTTTAAAACATAACTGAACAATTTTAGAACATATGAATGCATGCAGCTTGATTGAGAGAAGAGTATACCATCAAGTACTATTTTTCTTCTGTAGGAAGAGAAAATCTGACACCTAAGGCAACCTAATTATTCTTCAGACTCGCTTGCTATTCCTTGAGATGAACATCTGCAGTCTTTGAGTGTTCTTTATATCTAGACAGATGGGAAAATGAAAAGAAGTGGTATTGTCCTAGAGACTATTATAATCAAAGCAGTAGTAAAACTTTTAAGGATAATTGAATTTTTATCTCCTTAATAGCTTCTCTCAATGAAAATATGCTTAAAGATTACAAACTGACGATCTTAAGGAATCAAGATAATTCAAAAGCAAAAGGAAATAGTTTTTTGTTATATAAAAAAATTTTTTACCTACCTTTGTGGAATATAGAACATATGCTGGGGAGGTGGTTTATAGAGGACTCCTTCATACACAGGCCAGAGCCCACTTAAAATTCGGAAGAGAGAACTTTTCCCACAACCATTGGGACCAGTTATCAAAAGATGCATTCCTTCCTGCACCTAAAGCAAGAAATGAAATTACAAATGGCAATATTTAAACATGATTTCATTTGGCAGCATTTAAAAGTGATTTATTTTTTAAAAACTTTCAAACACATGACAATCTAGGATAGGCAAGGAATCAAAGAAAAATATATCAGGGTTGAGAATATCAAATTTGGATTTGACTATGCTTTGAACCTGAAAGCTTCATAAGATAATCCAACTCCAAAGAAAATGGATCTTCTTGCCATGAGGACTGGCTTTCCAAAATTTTAATTGAGGTCTTGTCATCAGATACTACACACATATGGAGAAACAGAATCACATGGGAAATAAGAAGCCATAAAAACTTAACATATATTAAATTTTATTTTACTTATATTAATATTTGGTTAAATTTATACTGAATTAACATGCAACTTTGATTTATTTATCAGTTGGAGTTATAAACTACAAAGTACAGCTATTTTAAGAGAACACCCAGGTTGTTTAATTTTGTACTTTAGCAGTCTGAAATGTTACAGAAATCACAAAAGTCCATAATCAGAAAGATAAAATGATTCTAATTCTAATTTATTTACAGATAGAGAAAATATGCTTACCAAACCCAGACAGAGGAAAGCAAGAGGATTATAACTTAGTCTTTTTTTTTTTCTGCTTTTTCTCCCCAAATCCCCCCAGTACGTAGTTGTATATTTTAGTTGTGGGTCCTTCTAGTTGTGGCATGTGGGACGCTGCCTCAACGTGGCCTGATGAGTGGTGCCATGTCCACACCCAGGACCCGAACCAGTGAAACCCTGGTCCGCGAAGTGGAGCGTGAGAACTTACCCACTCGGCCACAGGGCCGGCCCCTATCATTTACTCTTATGTCTAGGGATGAATTAAAACAAATCTATTTCTTTCTTTCTTTCTTTATCAATAAAACAAAAGTTATTTATCTATTATTGATTGGATACTTCTCTTTAGAATCTTCCATCTTATTTACCATTTAAATTTAAACAGTTAAATTTCATGAGTTCCCATTCCACCCAATAGGATCAGGAAGTTGTCTTAGTGTAGTATTTAAAGCATATTGTGAAGAATAAGGAAAAGGAATAGCATTAAAAAATTTTACCTACTTCTACTAAGAACAAACCAAATTTTATAAACAGTGTTTTAAAAAATGAACATAGTAGGAAAGTATGAGAGGTGGAAATCTACAGTAGGCCTGTAGACGTAGCTTTGTATAGTGTGGATGCAAACTTCGAAGTATCAGTGAAGGAGAATACATCTTATTGAAAATTCCAAGATGAAGAGGATTAGGTTGCTCGCATTATGTTGTATAAGAGACCAGTTCCATGTCTATTCTTGACTCATTTGCTTTGTATAACATAAGCTGAAATCTTTTTATTGAGAGAAGGTGGTGGGAGAGGGAGGGAAAAAGGAAAAGAAAAAAGAAAGATTGAGATGGAGGTTAGATAAAGGAACTAGCAATGAATGTAATAAGTATACGTAAAGTAAAAATAGTTCAGATTTATATTCTGCCTAAATAATTAGACATTTCTTGGGCAAACATTGATTGAATATTTACCAAATGCCTGACATTCTACCAGGGGAATACAGTGCTGCCCAAGAGAAAGTCCCTCTTCTTGTGGAGCTTACAGTCCAATGGGAAAGACAGCAATAAACACATGAACAAAAAATTAAGTCGTGATAAATGCTACTATGATAGCATAAGAGGAAGATGTGTTAGGGAAAGATGGTAGTATTGTGAGGTTGGAGGGGAGGCATCTTTTGATTTGGTGCTCAGAAAAGTCCTCTTTTAGGAGGTAATATTTCTGCTGAGCTTGCATGACAAGAAGCAACCAATCAGCTCTGGGAGAAGAGTATTCCCTGCGATGAAGACAGCGACCATAAGGACATAAGAAAGGAGCAAGCTTGAGTCTATAAAATCTGACCATACATATTTTTCCTTTCTACATCTAGACAAACTGAGATGCTATTTTGATAGAATAAAGTTCAAAGAAAATTCTGGGAAGAACCCGGAAAGAATTAATTTAGTGATTTGTTGGGCTCTTTCACTAGAGAGAGGATTAAGGAAGTTTAATTTTGTAGAAGCATAAATACTTCCTAAATGATTTTTTGTAAAAGGTATGTGCCACGGCAAAAGGTGTATTCAAAAAATATTTTAATAGGCTCATTCTCTATTAGGAATTTTAAAAAATTTAACACATTTTGAGTCGTTAGAAGTCTTTTCTACATTCATATTATTTTTTTAGCGTAAGTTTTCTGATGTTTAGTAAACAGTGAATGTGAGGGATAAAGAATTCCCATTTATCGAATTTTCTTCTTGAGATGGTTTTTTAATTCCCAAAGGAGGAGAACATTTTCCTCTAGAAACATGTTTATTTGTCAATTCACGCAGAGAAAACAGATCTTTCTATTATATTTTAAGTGCCTGAAACTTTTAATAAATATCTTTGTAGAACTTCAAAATTTATGACATTTTCTTTAGATTAATTATTTTTTAATTCATTTTATGTAAAAATAAACTGAGTTCTGAATTTTTTCACAGAAAGAGAGTGATGTGTCCACAATAATGTAGTTAGTAGGTGGCAGAATTCAAGGCCCTCACTCTATTTAATAAATGGAACAACAAGAATTGATATTACAAAACCTAACCTGACCAAAGAAACTCTGTGTAAAAACTCACAAATTATAAATTGGTAAATTATTAAAAATATTTTAATCTATTTAAGATTATGGCACACCATTAGCACCTATGGTGCTCGTGTTCAGATCCAAATAAAGTCACTCTATAGGTCTATAAATGGAAATATACAGCATGACCAAATTGTAGTTTAAAGACAGTTTCTCTTATATTTATTAGCACAGAACTCCCTACCCCACCCCTTTCAGTACTTCTCATCATCTTTCAGCACTTTTATTCATTTGCAAATACATCTTTAATAATTAAATCTGGACTAAGGTCCATACTGAAATCATGAGCACATACACTGTCAGATTTGTAATTCTGTATCAAGTCCAAGTACGTCTTCATTTGAACTAAGCTCAGATGCCTTCACTATAGTCATTCATGCTTATCAGCAAATTATTTTGTTCTTGAATTCCAAAATGTATGTTTAAATTTTACAGTGCTTTAAATCAGGGCACTAGGTTTATTAGCTATTTTTACATCTTAGTTTTTGTAATCAAGACATAGAATATTAAATAACAACTCTTATTCTCAACAGAATTAAAAATTAAATTCCAATCCATGAATCTTCTCATTATTTTTTCCTAATAGAAGACATGATTATTTAAAATATAAATTAAATTTAGAGAACCATGTATTAACAGAATTAAACTTGTTAATAACTTCTAGCCTCAAATTTTAGTAAATATATTACAGTATAGGTAGGCTTATATTCCTTGAGTAATTGTTCGAAGGGAAAAAATTAAAATTTATTTTCAGACATTAATTTCTGAGGAAGTTTCCTATTACTCTCAAAAGTTACCTTGTATAGGCTCTCAGTGAACTGTAATTTTAATTTTCAACCTGGCAATAAAGCAGTAGACATCAAATTTCTCTTTCTTTCTGCTTTCTGAGGAAGTAACTGCTTCTGTAATTGAGCCACTGTGCATACCTTTCTTGATTTCCCCTCCTTTCCATATGCTCCTCCAAGTATTTAACAAATGTACATGAATTCTGTGTTGTTTTGTATTAGTGTGATGGCAACAATCAGAAGATTCTTGAATATCATCTTACTTTGAAGTTTAGCCTGGAAGCCACCACTTCTCCCGTTGGTGTAATTATGGGAACATTTTCACAAATAATTCCATGATCCACATCAATAACTTTTCCTATAAGTTAAGGAACGACTTAAGTTACAAAAGCTATCACACATTATTGTTAATTACGTAAATAACTTAAAGTATAATGCAACGTAACAGATAAATTCGTTATAAAGATAATTCACAGTAACAAATCAGAAAACCAAGTGAAATATAGATATCTATATCTAAAGAAAAGTTTAACGTAAATTTGGACATTTTGACACATCTACTTGGAAAATCTTTCTCAGAAACATTACTTACCAATAATCTAATGTCAACATCATAATGAGAGCAAAGCTAAACTCTATCTGATATAACCCAGCCATACTCTTTACAACTACTTGTTTCTCTAAATTAACCTTTCTTACAGAAAAAACACGGTGCTCCAAAAAGGGAATTAAGACATTTATATATAATCTTTAAAAATATGATAACCAAGTAAGTTTAAAAACATAGGATGATGAAGAACAATATGACATTAGCTCTAATTCTGTTATTTGATTTTTAAAAGCAAACAATTCATTCTGCCATATGTGCAGTTTCCAAAAATAATTCTAGAAATTTTGTTCTAAATAAAGGTAACAATTTTTTTTAATGGTAATGTTAGTCACCACTCCTCAAACTGCAATACTAAGTTTAGGAATAACTATTTAAATAAATAAATGTTGGTTTCTTTTATCTGTTAAAGACTAGCTTCTAAAAAACTTTAGTTCTGTTGATAAACACTTAAATACAGGAAAAATATAAAAACATTTGAGTCTAATACCTTTGATTTCCAATGTATCACTGAGGGATAATTCTATGTTAGCTCCATTCTTGCTATGGTTTTCAGACTCTTGCATGACAGCAGTTCTCTTATAAATGCCTCTTTTCACTTCATCAAAGACCCAAAACATATTGTACACTCGAGCAGTATAGCCTGCTAATTCAGTGATCTAAAACCAACACAGAGAGATAAAATAGTTAATATACTCAAGACAGACTTAAATAAATATGCAATCATATAAGCTTTTTGATTTAATGTTAAAGATCCTATTTTATTATACATGAAAAATAAATAACATATCTGATAACTAAAACAAGTAACGGTATAAAGCTTACCAAGAGAGCAACATAGCAACGTGTCAATGTAAGTTTGATTGGGATTATAAAACACATAAAAAATTATTCATTCAAGTCAGGGTTAAAAATGAAATGTAAAGATTTCGGAATATTAGTGAGACTTAAAAATCTTTGGTCAAGGGGCTGGCCCCACGGCCAAGTGGTTAAGTTTTCACGCTCCACTTCAGCGGCCCAGGGTTTTGCCGGTTTGGATCCTGGGTGCAGACCTAGCACCACCCATCAAGCCGTGCTGAGGTAGCATCGCACATAGCAGAACCAGAAGGACCTACAACTAGAATATACACTATGTACTGGGGGACTTTGGAGAGAAGGGAAAAAAAGATTGGCAGCAGATGTTGGCTCAGGTACCGATCTTAAAAAAACAAATCTTTTGGGGCCAGCCCCGGGGCCGAGTGGTTAAGTTTGTGCGCTCTGCTTCAGCGGCCTAGGGTTTCACCAGTTGGAATCCTGGGCATAGACACCCCACTGCTCATGAAGCCATGCTGAGGCAGCGTTCCACATAGCACAACTAGAAGGACCCACAACTGAAAATACACAACTATGTACGGGGGGCTTTGGGCAGAAAAAGGAAAAAATAAAATCTTCATAAATAAATAAATCTTTAGTCAAATTTCTGATTTGACTTGTTTAAATGACAGATTTCATTTCCAGAAAATTAGAAATTTTGTGAAAAGCTTAAGTTCATTCAATGAAATTATGATCCTTTATTTTGATATCTTTTTTCAATTTAAAATAGGTTTTAAATAGAAGAAAAATACATTTTTTTTCTTATTAGAAATGAATGTTTCTGAGTCAAATTGATTGTCAAAATTCCTAAGCTTGGCAGAGAAAATATCCCTGCTAGAGGATACCAAAATTGGGAGTGAGCTCAGTGAAAAGCTTCAACTCCTTTTCAGTCCAAATTCCACAATTCAGCTTCTTTTCAAGCCAAACATGATTTATATGCCCAAAGAAAAACATTAAATATGACTTTTTTCTAGGTGAGATTAAAGATAAGATGAGATAAATCTCTGCTTTAGTCCATAAGGCTCAATAGAGTGGTACCTTGCTCCTATCCTGCCAGTGATCCAATTTAGGCTGAATCTCCTGCTGTTTTTCTATTAAAAGAACACCTTGTTGTCAGGGTACTGTGAAAGGTGACTCATCTCCTGTCAAGACCATCTTTCTCAGTGAAAAGGAAAGCACAAAAACCATTCCCTTACAGAAATGTTTACTAGGAAACTGGTACCAATAAGCAAGGCAGGTCACCAGTAAATGTCTCTTAAACAATAAATTGTGGAATAATACACCAATGCTGACATTTGTGTAAGATTTTTGTGTGTGCAAAACTTAAGCAGTAAAAGAGTGCATATTACTGTCAAAAGCTTTCTACTGTGTGAGAGGTCTGTAGCTGGATTAGTATCGCATTTCTATATGTTAATGTTATAGCTATTTAAAGGGTAATTTCTAAAATGTTATCCACAAAAATCTCCTGAGTTCTCAAGTAGG
Source organism: Equus quagga (assembly GCF_021613505.1). NCBI lineage: Eukaryota > Metazoa > Chordata > Mammalia > Perissodactyla > Equidae > Equus > Equus quagga. Next base: position 26,819,782 of record NC_060267.1, on the reverse strand, counting down.
GGAAAACAGAGCTAAGGATTAACAAAATATGGATTCAAAAGAAACCTGGCTAAATATATTTGCATAAAAAAATAAAAAGTCCAAAACCAAATGTAGAGGTCAATTAAAGAAAAGCAGGAGGCAAGGAGTTAGTAGACCAGGATGCAGGGTGGAGTGGGCAAAGAGTGTCTGAAAAAACCTGAGAATGTGACTTTGGACAAATTACTTTGGGATATAAGACAGCGGGTTTGCCCTTGAACTCTAACTCTAAAAAGGACCCTTGCTCCCTCTGGAGCTAGCAGAGAATGCATGATGCTTTCATGTGCTGTCATAGCAGCAATAAGATTCTTTAGAAGTGAACATTCTGTGATTCAAAGCACAGTCAGCCAAAATAAAGCAAAATGCAATCAGTTTTTGTGTCGGAGACAATCTAGAAAAACTAATTGATATTCTTTCTGTGACTTAGATACCAAAGTATTTTAATGTGAGATGGCTAAAATTTTGATTTGTCATTTAATTTTAATAAGTAATTTATTAATCAAAAAACCTATCCTCAAAACCGTGTCTTCAGATTATCAAAATTACTATTTGAAAAATTTTTTTAAATTGAGTTGGTTAGGTACGTGGCCCTAAACAACTGGTTTTACTTTTATTTTTTTAACCCAATTCAAGAAATCAGTTGTTGAATGAGACTGAAAAGTTTTGTCGGTAAATCACAAACTTTGTAACTCTTTTATATGGCTTATTCGAGGCTGATTTAATAGGCAGCTAAATTTATAAAGATGCTCTGGCAATTTATATTGATACAAAAGCCACAAGAGTAATTAATAGTGAGAATGTCTGTCCATGGGAATATTATGTAACATCTGAATGGAATAAAATGATTTCCAGTCTTAACACTGTGATATCTGCAGGTCTTATTACCATTCTTTCAGCAAGTATTTATCGACCACGTACAACATTCCAAGCATTAAAATGGATATTAAGAATGTAAAGCTGAGTAAGACAGTTCCTGCTTTCCACTCAGGGCCTGGTGCAGGGGATAGTCAATTACAATGTGGTAAAGCACCAGGTGTACTGTGAACACAGAGAAGGTAGAGCCAGACTCTGCAACGAAGGCGGGAAGAAGGTGGAATCACAAGAGGGTTTTAGAGGTGGTTGGTGAGGCTTGACTTGTCATGAAGGATGAGTAAAACTTTGCAAGGTATATAAGTAATATTATTGGCTAACATTTAGTGACTGCTTAATATGTATTGTTTTAAACATTCTACATGTATTAACTCACAACAACCCTACAAAGTCAATGCTACCATTATCCTTATTTCACAGATGATGAAACAGACACAGACAGGTTAAGGAATTTGAGTAAGTTCATATAATTTGTAAATACTGGAGCAAGAATTTAAATTTAGGCACTCTGGCTCCAGAATCCACACCTAGGGGTGTGGTTTTTTTTTTTAATTAAAAACAAATACGTCATACTATAGACAGAAAAAGAGGAGTTATCATTGAAAGCGTAAAAATTAAAGGGTATTAGCAGCAATATACTTGGGAGGGCTGCCTTTTATCTTGATTACACTCTTAGCAATGTTTGGTAGAGAAAAATGTTTCCAAAATACTAAGTATATCTTGTAATTTACATTTTGCTTGATTTTCATATATCTTATTTTAATCAAATTGATGACGAGAAATGCAAGTACCTCTTTGTATGAAGACATAATCCTTTCAATAGCATCAGCTCCAGAGGCCAATAAATTTCGAGCAGTAGTAAAGGCTTCTGTCCCTTCACTAACCATAGCTTGTTTGGGGCCATCCTCTAGATCTAAAAGCAAATTACAAAACTATTGAGTTTTTCAAGTAACTAAATGTTTTATTTTATACAGATGAAATTGTGGCCAAAACAACCACATGTAAATTTTTCATTAGTACCAGCAATTTCCTAGAAATTTAATGAATTATTGAAAATACAATATTTGTACAAAATTTAATTTAAAGCTTTCTTTTGTTTCATTATTTTTTTAGAAGGAGACTTGGAACAAAAGTAAGTCTATAGGAATTATGACTATTTTCATTTAGCATTCTTTTAACTTTTTCCAAATTCAACTCCATGCCCTTATTACAGCTAGGCAATCAAATACTATGGATTTGGTCAATAAAATACTACTAATAGGAATACAAGCAAATATTTCTAGTGTAGTTCCTTTAATAGAAATGCAAGTCAGCTGACCCTCATAATCCAGCCTCTGTCTACCTGTTTCAACCAACCCTCACTCTACAGTCTAGCGGCAGCCCAAACACGCAATACTCTATTTATCCTCTGCTATTTGCATACATGATTTCTTCTGACTTCAATATACTTCTCTTCCGTGTTTGCCTAGCTCTTTCTTCAAGAGTTAACTCTCTAGTAAAGGTTTCCCTGGAAACTTTTGCTGGCCTTTCCAATGGACTTTAAGTTTCTTAAGGGTCAAGAATGTGTGTTTTATTTTTTATTCCTAGTACTCAGCAGAGTCTCCAGCACATAGTACTCCTTAATGTGTA